>NC_082685.1:14825398-15096839 GCF_949987515.2 Delphinus delphis
TTGGAAGCACAGAGTCTGGACTGCCAGGAAAGTCCCTGCTGTACATCTTGTCTGTGGCTGCTCTCAAGCTACAATGGCAGAGTTGAGTGGTTTCAGCAGAGACTGAACAGTTCACAAAGCTGAGCATCTGTACCATGTGTACCTTGGCAGGAAAAGTTTGCGGACCCTGCAATTTCTCCTCACCTCGTCATCCGGGCTCCCATCCAGCTGAGCCCCCTCCATCTCGCCCGGAGATGCCAGCACCAGCCTCTTGTTTCCTCCCCTGATGGATCATACTGCAGTAGAGTGTGAGCATCACTCCTTCAAGGTGTGGCCTGTAAACATCACTGAGGATGGCGTGTTTAGATCTAAGTTCAAATATCCCCTCCAATGGCCCCTTTAGTTCAGGAGCTCTCAGCCTCAGCACCATTGACTTCTGGGGCTGGATCCTTCTCTGTGCTGGGGGCCGTCCTGTGCATTGTAGGGTGTTGAACAGCACCCCTGGTCTCCGCCCACCAGATGCCAGTAGCACCCACCCCCCACCAATAAAACCAAAAATGTCTCCCGACATTGCCCAATGTTCCCTGGAGGTTAAAATCGCCTTCCCCTTCTGTCTAACCCCACCTATCCTGGTTTGGTAGGTGGCAGAAAGGGAGTGGGAGACCTACCCCTCCTCCCATGGACAGACCAAGGGATAGACTTTTCACACCTAACACCTCTCCCACCCTTCAGCACCCTCCTGTGAGATGTGAATTACTCGCCCCTTTAGCAGATGGGTAAACTGAGGTGCGGTGAGGGAAGCCAGTAACCTGTCCTTCTGCTCCCTGCCCCCTCAGGCTTTCTCCGGACAGCAGAAATTACAGCCCTCAGAGCCCCAAATAGCTCCTTTCTCTCTCCCTTCAAGGCAGTCGCTGAACACACTGGCTTGTGGTTCAGACTCCAAAGCTGCAGGGGTGAAATAAGAGATTCAAATCTTGTCCGCTGGAGATCATAAACTTCAAAGAAGGCAAAGGGATCTGGTCCCTGATGATGGGGGCCTGATTGTGTTTGCCCGCTGCCTTGGGGAACCACAAAAAGTGTCTGATGGGGAGAGTCAAAATGAGCCCCTGAATGGGGGGCTGGTGAACCCCCTGGGCTGTTCTGCTCAGTGAGTTCAGAAGGAGGTTCCTACAGACTTTTCGGTGAGAATGTGGGACCCTGAGATGGCACTGGGTGCAGCCCATTTGTAGGCATGGCTTAGAGGTCTCCTCCTCCAGGAAGCCTCCAGGAATGCATTCCTTCCATCCTCACATAGTCCCCTTTACAAAACTCCTCAGGGTCAGGGAAGCCATCCCTGGGCCCTGATGGCTCCTCACCAACTGGCCAGACAAGATGTCGAGGTGAGGGAGCCCCAAGATGGGTGTGGAGGCTCAGGCTGGTGGAGCTTTGCAGTTTCTCTGCATTTTCAGAAAATAGAAGGTGAGTTAAGCCGGTCATTTTCAATTCTGCCTGAACATTCAAGTGCCCCCAGGGAGACTTTAAGATCTATGATCCCACCACCTGAACCCAGAGAACACAGTTAACATCACCAGCAATGGGACAAGCCAAGGTCGGGTGCTTCGGAATACGAGGCACCAGGGAGAACCAGCATGACTCCTGCAGATCCTGCCCCAAGATACACAACTGAGCTGGTCACCAGGAACCAGCAGGCCAGCCCGCCAGGGGATGTGCTGCAGAACAACTGCCTGGACTCTGCAAAAATGTCAAATGTGAAAGACACAAGAAGGCTGAGAAACTGCTCCTGATAAGGGAGGCAAGAAAGACATGAGAACAAAAGACAGCAGGTGAGTCTGTCCTGGATCCTAAATGAGGAAAGAAAAAGTTGCCATTAAAAGACTAAGACATTTAAAAAAAAAAAAGCTTAGTCTTTTTGTGCAGCCATAACACAATACCAGAGACTGGGTGGCTTATAAACACATTTATTTCTCACAGTTCTGGAGGCTGCAAGTCCAAGTTCAAGGTATGGGCTGATTTGGCAACTGGTGAGGGTCTGCTGGTTCATAGATGCTGCCTTTTCACTGTGTCCTCACATGGCGGAAGGGGCGAGGGAGCCCTCTGTGGTCTCTTTTACAAGGGCACTAATCCCATTTACTGGAGCTCCACCCTCATGACCTAATCACCTCCCAAAGGCCCCACCTCCTTGATACCACCACATTGGGTGTTAGAATCTTAACCTATGAATTTGGGGAGGACAAACATTCAGACCATTGTGGGCAGTGGGGTTCATTTGACTACAAAATGTAAATTAGATCACGCTATTTCTCAATGAAAAATTTGGAGAGTGTGACATTTGTCCTATAGTTGTGTGAGAATCTCCTGGTTCTCAGGATAGGCAAGCAGAAGAACTTAGGGATTATGGAGCGTGATGTCAACAGTGTATTCCCAAATCGTTCAAAAATGATATTATATTGCTATGAACTGAATATTTGTACCCCGCTCAAATTCACGTGCTAAAGTTCTAACTCCCTGTACCTCAGAATATGACTGTATTTGAAGGTAGAGTCTTATTTATTTTATTGTATTTATTTATTTTTGGCTGCGTTGGGTCTTCGTTGCTTTCTTCTAGTTGTGGTGAGCAGGGCCCTCTCTTTGTTGCAGTGCACAGGCTTCTCATTGCAGTGGCTTATCTTGTTGCAGAGCATGGGCTCTAGAGGCGCAGGCTCAGTAGTTGTGGCGCACGGGCTTAATTGCTCCGCGGCATGTGGGATCTTCCTGGACCAGGGCTCGAACCTGTGTCCCCTGCATTGGCAGGCAGATTGTTTCTTAACCACTGCACCACCAGGGAAGCCCAGAGGTAGGGTCTTTAAAGAGCTGATTAAGTTAAAATGAGGCCATACAATGGGCCGTAACCGGATCTGACTGGTGTCCTTATATGAAGAGGAAACTGACACAAAGAGACACAAGGGATAAGTGTATATATGGAGAAAAGACCCTGCAAAGAAGCAATAAGAAGGTGGCCATCTGCAAGCCAAGGAGAGAGGCCTCAGGAGAAACCAACCTGCTGACACCTTGATCTTGGACTTCCAGTCTCCAGAACTGTGAGGAAATTAATTTCTGTTATTTAAGACACCCAGTCTTAAAATGGCTGTTATGACAGCTGGAGTAGACTAATACAATATTTATAAATATATACATTTTTCACCTGTATATGTAATATATACTATATATACAAATTTTATATCATTTGTATCAATTACATATATACACATATGTATAAGCATATATATATATATACTTTATATTTATATATATAAAGAGAGAGAGGGAATGTGATAAATTGTTAGCAGCTTGTGGGTCTGGGCGCAGGGTATGTATTATTCTAGCAACTTTCCTGTAGGTTTCACATTTTTCAAAATAAATGTTGCAAAAACGCGAAAGAGAGCCTTGGTTCCTGGCCTCACCAAGCCCACTGAAGTCAGATCCTTGGGCATGGGTGGGGCACCAGGATTTTTGAAAGTGGCACCCCAGCTTCAGAACTGGGGTTTGTGGTGATGTGGAAGCATCATGGTTGCAACAGGGGGACCGGGGCAAGGGCCCTTCTCTGAGGGCCGATGGGGGTGGTGAGGCCATGGGAGAGCATAGGCTGCAGGCCCCTTCTCCACTCCCCTCTCCCACCTTGGCGACCTCATGTCCATTTATTTCTCTGTGCGGTCTCCTGAGTTGCCCCTCATAGAGCAGTGTTGGCTCCATTTTGCTTAATTGGAAGTTACAGGCCTGGTGGCCATACGCTGAGGTGCCTCTCATGCCTGAGGGCAAAAAAACCCCGTTCCCATTAGCAGTCACTCCACGTTCCCCTCCTCTGCCCCTGGCATCCACCAGTCTGCTTTCTTTCTCTGTGGATTTGCCTGTGCTGGACATTTCATATAAATGGGATCACATACTCTGTGGCCTTTCATGTCTGGCTTTTATCACTCAGCGTAACATTTTTCGAGGTCCGTATGTGTTTAGTATATATCAGTGCTTCGTTCCTTTTTATGGCTGACCAAACACATTATTTTTTAAAATCAGGGCTTTGCTTATAGAAATGCAAAATGCTATATTTGTCAAACATCAGACGCTGTTTTGTTTTTTTTTTATCCCCTCCACAAATAGCTCAAAATCGACTCAAGCTACCAAACGTCACACACTCCCAATGTTTAACCACAAGCCCACGGGTCTCCTGTGGAAGGGGTTCGGGGCTCAGGCATCCTTGGATGGCCCCCATGGGAATAACGTTTTAATTAAAAAGGCTTACAATGACAGACTCGAAATGTAAACTCCCAGGCAGCGAAGGCCCGGGCCATGCCTGACATTCCAGGCCAGCCTCCTTGGAGCCCCAGCAGCCGCAGAAGTCCCCAAGCCGAGCCAGGAATAGTTCTGCCTTTTATTTGGAAAGAGAATTACAGGGCTTGCAGCCTAGCCCCAAGCTTGCTGCTTCGAAGCTGTATTTTTGAACACGACCATAACCGCACACTTGCCTTCGATGGTCCGTGCCAGGCTAAATGCTGCCAGCTGCTTAGACGCTCGGCTCAAGGCTCTAAACACAGGTTCTTTTTTATTCCCATTTTAAGGTCTACCCGACTATTTCTGTGCAAAAACAGATTGAAAATCTCACTGGCTCGGGAGCCTCTGGCAGCTACCAAGGCCGCCCTGTTGTCTCTGCTCCCCGCAAGTGGATCTCGGGTCTGCCTCGTCCACGGGGATTTGCCTACCTGGAGGAGCTGTCCCTGGGTTCCCCAAATCCTCCCCTCCTCATCTCAAGCCTGGGGAGGGTGGGACTCTGGGATCAACAGGCTCACTGGCTAGGTTAAGAGGGGTGATTCCTGGAAGGAGAACCAGAAAAAGCAGGATGCATGATGGGAAGGAAAACGTTCATGTGGTCACAGTGGATGAGCCAAGATTTGAACTTGGGTCCTAGTTAGGTGAGAGTCACAGGGTTAAAAAATGTTGAGCCCTTGCTGGTGGGAGTGTACGATGGTGTAGTGGCTGAATTCTGGTGGGTCCTCCAAAAGTTAAACACAGACTTACCAGCAATTCCAGTCCTACCCCAAAGAATTGAAAACAAGTGTTCCAATAAAAACTTGTACATTCGTGTTCATAGCAGCACTAGTCACAATTGCCAAAAGGTGGAAACAACACGAATGTCCATCAAAGGATGAGTGGATAAACAAAATGCGGGTCCATCCATACTATGGAATATTACTCGGTCATAAAAAGGAATGAAACACTGACATGCTACTATGTGGATGAATCTTGAAAACATCATGCTGATTGAAAGAAGCCAGACACAAAAGGCCACATGTTGTGTGATCCCATCTATATGAAATGTCCAGAACAGGCAAATCTATAGACACAGAAAGTAGATTAGTGGTTGCCAGGGGCTGGGGGACGGGGAGATGGGGAGTGACTTCTAATGGGTACAGGGTCTCTTTTGGGGGTGATGAAAATTTTCTAGAACTGAGTGGTGAACTAGAGATGATTGCTACACAACCTTTTAAATGTACAAAATGCTACTGAATTGTTTACTTTAAAATGGTTAATTTTATGTTATGTGAATTTCATTGCAATTATAAAAACAAGCAACTCAGCTCTACCCTTGGGTTCAAGGAAAGGAAGTGTCCAGGAGCAGGTGGGGGAGATAACGGCATATCAGCAACACCTGTGAGAAAAACTTCGGGGTTCTGTTGGGTTGATATGACTCAGTAGGGGGAGGGGGTGGGGCCTGGGATGCGGAGAGTCTCTGCCACATCAACAGAGGTATAGGGTCCAGAAAGAGGGAGGTGGGTTCCCTGGCCAGACCACAGCCAAGGAGTTGGGCTCAAATCTGGGGAGGAGAGGCAAGGACAAAGTGCAGATTTGAGGAGGGGCTCAGTAGGGCTGAGAAAATTTGAAAGCCCATCCCTTCGAGGAGAAATAGTGCAGCATGAACTCTAGAGCTGGGCTAATTACATTAAAATCCCAGCTCTGCCACTTACCAGCTGTGTGACCTTGGGCAAGCCACTTAACCTCTCTGAGCCTCAGTTTCCTAAGATGTGAAATGGGTTTAAGAATAGTACCTGTTTCATAGCAGGTTGTGAGAATTCAGCGCCTTGGGGTAACAGCGTTATTCCCGGCAGAGGGAACTGCACGTGGAAAGCTGTGGAGATGTGAAGCCATGAGGGAGAGTGGTGAACAGTGAGCAGATCTGGAGAGAGGCTGGGTTTCTGCCTCAGAGACACCCAGCACACAGTAGGTGATCAGATGGCTTCAGGTGCCTGCCCTTACCTGGAGGAAACTAGCCATTTCCCTCCTCTTTGCTTCAGGCTGGCCCCCAGGAGTTAAAGGCCCCCAGTTCTAGCCTAAAGAAGTTATACAAATGGGCAAGAAGCACATGAAAAGGATGCTCAACATCACTAATCATCAGGGAAATGCAAATCAAAACCACAAAGAGCTACCACCTCACACCCATGAGGGCGGCTCCTAACGAAAACACAGAAAATAACAAATGTTTTCGAGGATGTCGAGAAATTGGAACACTTGTGCACTGTTAGTGGGAAAGTAACATGGTGCAGCTGCTGTGGAAAAGAGTACAGGAGCTCCTCAAAAAATTAAAAATAGAATTACCTTATGATCCAGCAAGCTCACTTCTGGGTAGATCCTCCAAAGAATTGAAATCGGGGTCTCAAAGAGATCCTTGTACACTCATGTTCACAGCAACATTTTCCACAAGAGCTAAAAGGTGGAAGCAACCCAAGTGTCCAGCAATGGATGAATGAATAAGCAAAATGTGGTCTATCCATACAATGGAATACTATTCAGCCTTAAAAAGGAAGGAAACTGTCCCGTGCTACGTGGATGAACCTTGAAGACACGCTGAGTAAAATGAGCCAGTAACAAAGGGACAAGTATGCATGATTCCACTTATATGAGGTCCCTAGAGCAAATTCATAGAGACAGAAAGTAGAATGGTAGTTGCCAGGGGCTGGAGGAGGGGGAATGGGGAGTTAGCGTTTAATCGGGACAGGGCTTCAGTTTTGCAAGATGAAGAGTTCTTGGAGAAAGATGGTGGTGATGGTTACACAATGAAGTGAATATACTCAGGGCCACTGTGCTGTGCTTTTAAAAATGGTTAAGATGGGGCTTCCCTGGTAGCGCAGTGGTTGAGAGTCCGCCTGCCGATGCAGGGGACTACAGGTTCGTGCCCCGGTCGGGGAAGATCCCACATGCCGCGGAGCCGTGAGCCATGGCCGCTGGGCCTGCGCGTCCGGAGCCTGTGCTCCGCGATGGGAGAGGCCACAACAGTGAGAGGCCCGCGTACCGAAAAAAAAAAAAAAAAAAAAGGTTAAGATGGTGAATTTTATGTTACGGGTATTTTACCACAAATTTTACTACCATTTGAAAAAAACCACACATTCTGAGATGTGTCTGTAACAGAATAGATAATTGATTTATACCTGGGGTGGGGCTCGCTGGGTGATGCTGGGTGAACATCTCACTCTTTGGGTGCCTGTTTCCTCCGGTGCAAACTGGGGATATGAGGCCACCCTCTGGCGTCATTAGGAAGGTCAAGATGTCATGTGGGGAAGCCAGATGGGGATGGGAAGGGGTCCTACCCATCCGCAGGGTCCCGCTTGGGAAACCAAATTCTGCATGTTCCGTTTTGGCTGAGGGAGCACCATGCCTGCACTTTATTCCACAGAAAGATGCCAAGGACTTCGAGCAACCTTAAAACTAAAACTTGCTGGTGTTTGTCCCGTGCCTGCCAAGTGCCTGGCTGGCACTGCATCTGCCCATTTTACAGAAGAGGAAACTGAGGCTTAGAGGGGTGAAGTGACTTGCTCAGATCACATAGCAGGATGTGGCCGGGGTGGGATTAGAAGCCCTAATTTGCCTGACCTCAAGCCGTGGAGGCCCTGAAAAACAGCGAAGGGGCTCCTTGTGATGGTTTAGAGACACGGGCAGCGCTGGTTTCTTCTGACACAACAGACCACAGTTGGTTGAAGAGAGTTCTGTTCTAGCTGTGCAACTCTTCCATAAATGCAAAATGTATTGATTTTCTTCAATATGATGGAGAGGGGGGTGAAAGTGCTCTTTTAAAATGTGCTGCCTAAATGCTATTGTGGGGAGGGGGTCATCCCCGATGAGATCCTGGAAGAGCAAAGGGAGACCTGGAGAAAATCTGAAAAAGGTCTGGAGTTTGACAAACAGCATTGTCCCAAGGTTAATCTCTCTGCACCGCAGACGTGGAAGAAAATGGCTTTGTGGAGGCTGAGGGAAGGGGAGACAGAACTCTTTGTACCATCATTGCACCTTTTCTGAAACAATAATCTGGATGATCTAAAATTATCCAAAATAAAAACTTCCTTTTTATTAAATCAACGTAATTTCGGCCCAGATGGGGATGTGTCTGCGGGGGAGCCTTCTGCTTTGGGCTGGAGAGGACACAGAGCCCTTTGTCCCCATCGAGAATCGGTGACCTTGGGTCAGATGGCCTTGGTTCGCCAGACTTGGGCCTGTGGCCACCCTGGGGCCAAGAGGATTGGAGGGAGAAGCAGCCTTGGGGACATGAGGGACAGGTGCCCAACACTTTCTTTTTCTCCCCGCCTCCTCCAGGTCATTGGAAAGTCCTGTTGGCCCTGCCCCCAAAATGTATCCTCATTTTGTTCCTTCCCTCCACTGCCCTGCACCACCCAGCCTCCATCACTGCTCCAAGCCACCCCTCTGGCCTCCCCACCCTCGTCTCCCTCCTTCTCTCCCTCCATCACTCTGTTCCAGCCACACTGGTCTCCCTGCCCAGGACTGCTCCACCTCAGGGCCTTTGCACCGGCTGTTCCCTCTGCCCAGAAGACCCTCCCCCCAGGAGGCCATATAGCTCTTCCTCTAACTTCCTTCAGTTCTGTGCTCTGGTGTCACCTGGGAGCAGTCGCCCTTAGTCACCTTGAATCAACAGTCCCCTCTCCTTGTTTGCTGCCTTGCTTTATCACCTGTCTCCCGGGCCAGATCCTCAGTTCCAGGAGTACAGAGGACATTGGTTACAGCTTTACTGTGGTACAGTGGCTATACAATGAGCTGCACTTAGTTAAATCATGTCATTGGATGACTTTCGGTAAAACTGCGTGCCCACAATGGAATTGGTGAACAGGTTTATCCCTGCAAGTCTCCTGGGTCCCCTGGTAATCCCTCCTTCCCCTCCCAACACCCACCTTCATCCCAGGCATCCACAATCTGCTCTCTGTGACTATAGCTTCGTTTGTGCTTGCTAGAATTTCACATAAATGAAATCATCCAAGAGGTGCTTTCCTGTCTGGCTTTTTTCACTCAGTATCACAATCCCGAGCTTCCTGCAGGCCATCACATGTATTTGCGGTCCGTTTCTTCTCATGGTGGAGGAGGGTTCTGTGGTGTGGACAGACACAGTTTCTCCATTTACTGTTTGAGGGGAATCTGGGTTGTTGCCATTCTTGACAATTATGAATAAAGCTGCTATGAACATTCCTAAGAACATGTGTTTTCATTTCTCTTAAGTAAATACCTAGGCGTGGAATGATGAGGTCAAATTGTATGTATGTGTCTAACGCTTTTTTTTTTTTTAAAAGGAGGTGAAATTTGCATGACATGAAATTAACAGTTTTCAAGTGAACAGTTCAGTGCATTCAGTATATCCACAATGTTGTGCAACATCATCTCTATTTAATTCTAGAACATTTCCATCACCCCAAGATGTTTAACCTTTTAAAATTGCCAGGCTGTTTTCCAAAGTGGTTGTACTCTTTCACATTCCCTCTGCAGCGTTTGAGCGTTCCAGCTGATCCACGCCCTGAGAGTCAGCGTTTTTATCTGCCTGTTTTACCCAGAGCCAGCCCAGGCTCAAGCAGGTGCTAAAATATTTGTTGAATATGTGAACAGATGAACCACCGTGATGACTGCTGGGGTGGCTTCTGAAATGCACGGATGGGACCTGGACTAAATCCGCTGAGTGTTGAGGAGGGAGACACCCCCTGAAGTTCGGAGACCCTGGGGCATCCGAGTCATGGTACAGCTCCTATGTGCTGGCCACCAAACAGTCCTCAGCTCATCTGCAGCACAAGTCCCATTTTACAGAGGGGGAAACTGAGGCTCCGAGAGCACCCGGAGGATGCTGCATTAGCAAGGACTCTGCAAGGGCCCCAGGGACAAGGCAAGAAGGCTCAGTCTGCACTGAGGCCGGATAAGAGTGGTTGGCCTGGTTTCAGGGGACTTGGTTTGAACCCCAGCTCTGCTGCTGCTGCTGTGTGAGCCCGGGCAGGGCAGCCACTGCTCTGATCTCCCCTTTCCTCTTCCATGAAGGATTTATTGAGGGTCTTGTGCACGTGGAGGTCATAGCTGTGCACGTGGAGGTCATAACTAGGACACTTGGTCCCATTAAGTCAAATTCTAAGAAGTGAGACACTTGGTCCCATCAAGTCAAATTCTAGGAGGTGAGACCAAGGAGGAGGGGCAAGCTGGGATACCATCAGGGCTCGTTTGTTTCTATTTTTTTAACTAGCAAATATCCAATATCCCTGGTTTTCCTATACATATAGTATCAATATATAATTACCTAAACGAATATTTATGAATATATAAATATTTACAGTAAGTCCCCTACATACGAACAAGCTCTGTTCTGAGAGCACGTTTGTAAGTCCAATTTGTTCATAAGTCCAACAAAGTTAGCCTAGGTACCCAACTAACACAACTGGCTGTACTGTACTGTAATAGGTTTATAACACTTTTCACACAAATAATACGTAAAAAGCAAACACAAAAAATAAAGAAAACATTTTTAATCTTACATTACAATACCTTGAAAAGTACAGTAGTACCAGCTACATCACCGTTGCTTTTACGCTTGCTTCTGGACATCCTGGGCTTGAAATAAAGATACTGTACTACTGTGTATGCTACTGTACAGTAAAGTACACAAAAGCACAACTACTTGTAGAGGACACACACACGTGACAATGTACCCCAGACACGTGAACTAATTTACATGATTGGACATGCGAACGCACGTTCGCATCTTTGAAAGTTCGCAACTTGAAGGTTTGTATGTAGGGGAACTATATGTAAATATACAGTTATATAATAAATATAAATATATTTACTGTATATAGATATATTTACTTATATATTTATATAAATATTTACACATTTATGTATCAATATATTATATATTTAATACAATTTACTATGTTACATGCAGATATATGCAGTCAACCCTCATTATCTGCAGATTCCATATTTGCGAATTCTCCAACTTGCTAGAATTTATTTGTAACACCCAAATCAATTCGCGGACACACACAGAGCGACAACAAATTTGAGTTGCCAAGTGCAGGGTCCCATCTGAGGTGGGACAAGGCGACACTCTGCCTTCCTGTTCCAGCTCTCAGACTGTAAACAGGCATCCTTTTCATGATCTTTTTAGTGTCACAGTTTCCCCACTTCTGTGCTTTTCTTTGGTGATCTTGCTGTTTAAACAGGCCCCCAAGTGTAGTGCTGAAGTGCTATCTGGTGTTCCTAAGAGCAAAAAGGCTGGGATGCACTGCTGGGGAGAAATACATGTTCCTTCCTTCAGGCGTGAGTTCTGCACAATATATATTAAACAAACTGTCTTTAAACAGAAACACACAGAAAACAAGGTTATATATTGACTGGTTGATGAAAATGTTGTCACCAGAGGCTCGCAGGAAACTAACCCTGTATTTCATTTAGGGTGAATGGTCCAGTATTGGCTAATTCAGTGTTTTTGGTGGATAATGAGAATTGACTACACACACACACACAATATGTAGACATATATAAATATATGTAAATATACTATAATATGCAAATGTGTAATATATGTAAAGCGATTACATATAAATATATATTTATGTTTATACAGACATTTAAAAAATATATATATATATTTTTTTTACAGTTGGTTTGTTTGAATCCTGTTCCAAGCCAACGTGCAGGGACCTAGAGTCTCTCATACAGAGTGAAGTGAGTCAGAAAGAGAAAAACAAATATCGTATATTAAGGCATATATGTGGAATCTAGAAAAATGGTACAGGTGAACCTATTTGCAGGTCAAGAATAGAGACTCGACATAGAGAACGGATGTGTGGGCACAGGGGGAGGAAAGCGGGGAATGAACTAGGAGATTGGGATTGACATATATACACTACCGTGTGTAAAACAGATAGTGGGAACCTGCTGTATAGCCCAGGGAGCTCAGCTCGGTGTTCTGTGGTGACCTAGATGGGTGGAATTGGGGGGTGGGAGGGAGGTCCAAGAGGGAGGGGATAGATGTATACATATAGCTGATTCACTTCGTTGTACAGCAGAAACTAACATTGTAAAGCAACTGTGCCCCAATTAAAAAGAAAGAAATGTCTTTTTCGTCTCTTTAACTTATAGCTTTTCCTCCCTCCTTTTCTCTTCCTCTTTACCTTTTATTTGTTGAGGAGCTGGGGTCACACGTGTGTCCTGTAGTTTCCCCAAATCTGGATTTTGCTGCTGGCGTCCCTACGTGTTGCTCACTTTGCTGTGACTCAAGGTTGATTTTCCGGCGCGTTGACCCCCTTGAGACACGGGACGGGTCACTGAGCTCCATGCCATCAGAGGGACCCCGCATCGTCACGTCCTGTCCTCGCAGCCTCCAACGACCTCTGCCTGGAGCCACGATCTCTGAGGGGGCTGCATTTGGGGCTGGAGAGCTGTCCTTCTAAAGCCAGGTATCCGTCTGGGACTGGGGTTAGGACAGCGACGTGGAATCCCACCCCTGCTGGGTCAGACTCGTCTTTACTTAGAACAGGGATACTTTGTTCATCATGGGTATTTTTACACGCATTTTGATTTTCAAAAAGATCGCATTACACGTTATTTATCTTGAAGATGGAGTTTTTTGGAGCACCCTGAGCCCCCCACCTCCCTCCTCTGGGTCCCCTGACTTTGATCCTCATCTGCATGGGAGAATGATAATAATATCTCCTCCCCCCGCAGGGTTGGAGTGAGGCTGAAAGGAACCCACAGGCAAGAGAGTGTTTTTGGCCCCCTCACCCCAGGACGAGGTGGCCCTGGAAGGAAAGTGCTTCAAGGAGGGAAGCTGAAAAAGAAGAGGGTCAGCTGGTCACTGGGCAGCGGGGGTGGAGGACAGAGGAGCTGGGCACATTCCTGCCCTCCCTGGCTCTGTTGCTGCACCTGTAGCTTGAGGTGGTAGCCCCATTCTTCTGCCTCCCTCTCTGCCTACAGACTTCAGGTTTCCAAAAACTGACATCCCCTGGTTCTCTGAGTTTCCTGAACACCTACTATGTGCTGAGCTCAGTCCCCGACCCTGGGGACGCAGCAGTGAACAGGACAGGTCCAGTCCTGCATGATGGAGCTGACATTCCAGGGGGATCAAGTCTGATGATTTGATTACAGGTCATGATAGACGGGGAATTGCATTAAACAGGGTGCTGAGAGAGGGGAAATCTGGGGGCTACTTTAGTCACTAAGGGAGGCCCAAGGGGCCCTCTTCAAGGAGGTGACATATGAGTTGAAGCCTGAAGGAGGTGAGGGAATACGCTGCGTGAGGATCTGGGGGAAGGATGCTTTGGACAGAGGGCATGGCATGTGCAAAGGTCCTGGGGTAGGGAGCAAGCTGGGCTTTTGAGGAGCCATGGGGCTGCAGAGTGTGTGGCCCAGGCAGGGAGGAGGTGGGGGTGGGGAGGTGGGCAGAGGTTTGCCAGAAACTTCAGGGAACCAGGAGATCAGTTCAGGGATAACATGCGAATCAGGCTTTCAGATGTAATTTCTCATAGCATCTGCCTTTCTGGGGCCCTTTGGCTGTGTCTGCCTCTGAAGCACTCTCCCTCTCCGACCCTGCATGCCTCTTATCTTGGAGCTGTGTATTGGGAAACAGAATTATCTCCCCTGGCTTTGGAACAGGCTATAAATGCTCAGGGGTGGGGTGAGGGAGGCAGTGAGCACTATGCCCGGTCGCTCCAGGTTTCAGATGTGTGTGTGTTGGGAGGGAGGGTGTAGGAACCATGGCAGAGCCCTAGGAACCCCCAACCTGGCCCAGATGGGCATGGGCATCCTGGAGGCCTTCTTGGAAGCAGCGTCCAAATGGAGGCCTGTTCCCAAGCAGCCGTATAGGGTAGGGTCTTGCTAAATTCTGTATCCCGGGCCCCTGCCTGGAGCTCTGGTTGGCCTTGAGAGGTCCAGCGTTTTTACATCCCCACTCTCCCTCCTTGCAGGTCCCTGAACCACCAGGAAGAGAGTTCCTGGTGACGGCACACAGAGGCCTGGAGGGAAGGGTTCTTTTCCATTTTTTTTTTTTTTTCCCCGTCTTGGGACTCTCTGAAGGCAGGGGCAGGGCCAGGGCAGAACTTGGGGAGGTCCCGAGGGTCCTGCTTCTCAAACTTTGCCTCTTGGAGGTGGGAGGTGGGGGTGGGATGGGGTTGGACCCAACCTGACCCTCCCCTCAAAGCAGAGAATTTCTTTGAGGTTTCAGGGTGTATTTTGAAAACTTCTCTGAAGTTTTCACTCAACCCCTTGACATTTTCTTGTTAACTTTGCTATAAAACCACATGCAGTTTTCTATTGAATCTGTGTGTACACTTCCCCCAGACTCAGTTCTCTCATTATTTAATGAATAGTCACTGAATCCATGATGGGCACCGGGGATGGTCGAAGTCCCTTCCCATATGGGGCTCTCGGGCCAGCAGGAGGAGAATGATATCAGTAAATAGACACCAAATACAATTCCAGGTACTGAGATGCTCAGAAGCAGGAAGGCCAGAGGGAGAGAGGGCACATTCATGCCTGTGACTGAAGGAGGCAGGAGGGCTTCTCCCAGGAGGCGAGAGAGGCCAGAGGGAACAGCCAGTGCAAAGACCCTGCCCCTCACAGCCATCCCACGTGGCGGGCGATTTTAATCCCATTGCTCAGGTGAAGAAACTGAGGCTCAGCTATCCTGGTGGACCCTCCAGGGGGTTAGTGGCAAAGCTGGCTCAGATTTTGGACCCTTGTTTCTAGGAGGAGGGTCTGGACTGGGCCTCCCTCCTGGCCTGTCCCAGATTCATCCTGGGAGGTCCTGCCTCCATAGAACACTCACAAGGATGCCAGGCAGGGGGATGCAGGTGGGGGTGGGGTGGGGAAAAGGAGGGCCAGGCCATGCCAGGAGCCGGGGGGAAGCCAGGCACCTGCGAGCAGACAGACAGACAGGCAGGCAGCAGCCCACAGAAGAATTGGCTCAGCAGGTAGTCAGGTAGCAAATGCATGGAAACCCCAGGCGGGCCTGGCGTCAAGGGCAGGCGGGAGGCCTGGTGATTGATGCCACATCTGAGGGGCAGCCCCTGGCACCCGCCAGAGGAGGGGCAGGAACAGCTGGGGCAGTTGGGGTTCCCAGTGGAGGTTCACCTGGTCCCGGCTTGGGTGACGGGGAGCTCACTACCTCCCTCCTTCAGCATCCCTCAAAACACTTCTTACCAGGAGGTTCAGCTCTGTGTCCTGCATTTTCCACCTCCAAGGAAGAAAAGATCTCCTTTGTGCTTAAGTTTTGTTGAGATATAAATGCACATACCATGTAATTCAATCATTTAAAGTATCCAATTCAATGGTTTCTAGTATATTCACAGAGTCGTGCAACCATCATCACTGTCCGTTTTAGAACATTTTCATCACCTCAGGAAGCAACCCCGTACCCTTTAGCTATCACCTCACTATTTCTCCGCGTCCCCACCCCCGGCCCTAAGCAACCACTAATCTACTTTCCATCCATATGGATTTTCCATTTCTTGGTGGTGTCACCGGTCCAGCTCCCTCCAGCCTGTCCCAAGTGGTCTCACTTTATCCTCACACCACCCCCACGGGGTGAGTGCTACCACTATGCCCATTTCACAGATGAGAAAACCGAGGCTCAGAGAGTGCAAGCTGTGTGGGGATTTGAACTCTCACCTCCCCCCGCCCCGTCCCTGGCTTAAGTTGTGTGAAGTCCCCACTGCCCTCGAGATAAGGCCCAGCTCATTAACCTCAACTTGCCAGGTGGTCCTCTCCTCCAAGCCTTTGCCCATGTGAGTCCTTCTGCCTGGAGTGCCCTCCCCACCTTCTGCAACTAACCCTCACTCACTCCCCCAAGACCCCCTTCCAGCATCCCTTCCACCAGGAAGCCTCCCGGAGGCCCTGGCATAGCTGTTCTCCCCCTCTCCCCAGCCCTGCCCCATGGCTGTGAGACCAGGAGACATCTGGCTGAAAATCTTAAAAATAAGTCCTGTAAACTAGTCATTGGATGCATTAAAGGCTCTAATCAGCCGGGATCACGATGCGGGGCCTGATAACCCGGCTGTTTTGTACCAGCTGCCCTGTGATGACATGGGCCAACTCTTCTGAGAAGTGTGCGCATGGAGAGGCCCCAAAACCACCCTCCCCCCACTGCTGATAGCAGATAACATCCCCTGAGCTGTGGTTTTCGCAGCCATCAGACTTGTGGTGCCAGATCGACCGAGCAGAGCGAGATCAAAACAGTATCTGGGCCCGGCCGTGGTCAGGAGTGAAGGGCAGCGCGTGGGGCGCTCGGGGATGCGAGGGTCAGGCAGGGGCCCCCAGTGCCCGATGAAAGCAGTGGGTTAGTATTATGCACAGTGGGGCTTTTTCCATCCATTTCACACTGGAGAAATTGAAGTCCGATGGGTCCTCGTGCCGCATTCCCTGGGTCTATCTTGGCCAAGTAGGCGTCCCGATGGGTCTCAAACACCCTTTGCTTCATAGAAGGGGTTCAGGAGTGCTGGAATGAACTGCCGTCAGGCCTGGGGCTGCCCGGGGGAAATGTGTGGAGCGTCTTAGGGGTTGGCAGCAAGTGTCAGCAGCTCCAGTTCCTCTGCCTAGGATGGTGGCCTATTTTCTGTCACACGATCAAGTCTCTGCAAAGGGGCAGCACGTGGGGGGCAGTTCAGTCTTCCTGGGTTCAGGTTTCAGGCTCGCAGTTGTTGGCCAAGGACTCGGGTCCTAGAGAGGCCAACTCAGCTGGGCTCTGCTGGAGACACAGCCTTGGCTCCAGAATGCACCCATGCTGTTCCACGCCGTTTCACACTGTTCCATCTTCCTCAGGAAAGCACACGCAGACTCAAATTCACTGCACCCTGGGGCTTCCAAGGGCAGGTCTGAAGGCCCTGAAGTTCCAAAGGCAGGGCTGGGTCTGTGGTACATCCATCCACTTTCAGCAAATATTTTCCAAACAGCTGTATCATGCTGCAGCATACCTGACCTAGGTATGTCCACAGGCATGTTTAGGATAAAATCCAAACCCTTTTGTTGAGGCCCACAAGGCCCTGTGGTCTGGCCCCTGACACCCTCTGACCCCACCTTCTCCCATTCTCAACACACCAGCCTCCCTCCTGTGCCAGGATCACTGGGCACTGTCTGTCTCTGGGCCTTTTCACTGGCTGTTCCTTCTGCCAAGAATCCTGTTCCCTCTGGCTCACTCCCTCACCTCCTGCAGGTCTGAGCTCAAACAAGGAGGCCTTCCTTGACTTTCCCAGCTGAAATAACCCTCCTAGCCCCACCCATCTCCTTAACTTGATTCACTTTTCTGTACCACAAAGATTTTTCCTGATGTTATGTCGCACGTTTATATACTTACTGTTTCTTTCTCCATTGGCAGGTATCTTGTCTGTCTTGTTCACTGCTGTACCCCAGCCAGGCATGCTGCATCTGCATAATAAATAGCTGTGAACGGATGGATACGGTCAAGGGGAGGTGTGTGGGGGGGGCTGATTTGGGTTGGGGGAGGTTGCTGGAACCTCTCTGAGCTGACACTGGATATGAGGCTTGAAGAGTTTGCTCCTGGGGAAGTCGGCCCAGGAGTGGCCCAGGACAGGGACAGAGCAATCGGGAGCTGCAAGGCGAAGGGGTAGCCAGAGTCCCCAGGCTTCGCTTGGGTCCCAGGTTCTGAGATTATTCTTTTTCTGTTCCCCCCATAGGATCTGGGGGTTGATGTGTGTTCATGTCCAGCTAACTCCTTAAATAAACTTTCTATTTTGGAATAATCTTAGGCTTCCAGACAAGTCGTACAGGCCGTACCCTGTAGCCCTCCTCCCAACCTCCCCCATCAACATTTGACATTTTCACGGTACCTTTGCCAAATTGAAGGAATGAATGTTGGTGTGTTTACGTTACTATTAACAAAATGCCAGACTTTATTTGAACATCACCAACTTTTCCACTGGTGCCTTTTTTCTGTTCCAGGATCCCACATTGCATTTAGTTGCTGGGCTGTTTTAAAAATACAGATTCTTTTTTTTTTTTTCTTTGCAGTACGTGGGCCTCTCACTGTTGTGGCCTCTCCCGTTGCGGAGCACAGGCTCCGGACGCGCAGGCTCAGCGGCCATGACTCACGGGTGCAGCTGCTCCACGGCATGTGGGATCTTCCCGGACCGGGGCACGAACCCGCGTCCCCTGCATCGGCAGGCGGACTCTCAACCACTGCGCCACCAGGGAAGCCCCTAAAAATATGGATTCTATGTATTGGAAACCCAGCTGTGAAACTGGAAAAGGCTTGAATGGGGGGCTGGGTGGTGTCTGTGGACCTCTGTGAGGCTGTCCCTGAGCAGGAGGTCCCCAAGGTCAAGGGCATGCTGAGGGGAAGCCAGGGGAAAGTTGAGGCTCCATCTGGGAAAGAATCTGCTAACCCTGGGAGCTGATTCTGGGGCGAGTGTCCCACCAGGTTGCCCCATGGGTAGTGAGCGCCCTGTCATGGGGGCATGTAAGGAGGTTCTGTTTGGGTTCCTAGAGATTTTATGGAGACCTCTGGTCTGTGCAGGAAAGTTGGATGGGATGAGCAAGTCTCTGATTCCTACTTGAGGCAAATTCCCTGGAGCACATCTGCCCTGTTCTTGTGATCCACCCACATTTCTCTTTGCCTTCAAGTCTGAGGAGATGAGTTTTCATGCTGTGCAAGCAGGTCCTCCTCTCTGAGCATGTGTCTCTGTCTGTAAAATAGGGGCTTCCACTTCTCACACACTAGGATGACTATCTTCAAAAAGACAAAAACGGGCTTCCCTGGTGGCGCAGTGGTTGAGAGTCCGCCTGCCGATGCAGGGGACACGGGTTTGTGCCCCGGTCCGGGAAGATCCCACATGCCGCGGAGCGGCTGGGCCCGTGAGCCATGGCCGCTGAGCCTGCGCGTCCGGAGCCTGTGCTCCACAACGGGAGAGGCCACAACAGAGAGAGGCCCGCGTACCGCAAAAAAACAAAAACAATCAAGAGTTGGTGAGGTTGTGGAGAAGTTGGAACCCTCCTAAACCTAAACCGGTTTAGTCGCCTGGAGAAGGATTTGGCGGTTCCTCAAAGCTAAACATCGAGTTACCATATGACCCAGCAATTCCCCTTCTAGGTACAGACCCAGGAGAAGTGAAAACACGTGTCCACACAAGAGCTTGCGCACACATCCATCCGCACCAGCACTAGTCACGGTCGCCAAATGTGGAAACAACCAAATGCCAGTTGACAGCTGAGTCCCTAAACAGAAAGTGGTCCATCCGTACAATAGAATATTATTCAGCCATAAAGAGGAATGAAGCTCTCATACATGTGGATGTGGATGAACCTCGAAAACATCATGCTGAGTGGAAGAAGCCAATGCGAAAGGCCACATAGCGTGCCGTCCCATTTATATGTAATATCCAAACAGGCAAACCCACGGAGACAGCAAGCAGATTCGTGGTTGTCAGGGGCTGGGGGTTGCGGGGGGCGGAGGAGAAGAGACTACTGATAGGGAGAGGGGTTCCTTTGGGGGTCGTGAAAATGTTCTGGAATTAGATAGAGGTGATGATTGCACCACATGGTGCATGTGCTAAAAACCACTATATCGTACACTTTAAAAGGGTTGACGTGGTGAATTTTATGTTATGTAAATTTTATCTTGATTAAAAATATCAGAGCTAGCCTCTACGACCACCCCTAAAGCGGGGGAGTTGTTGGGGGCACAGGTACTGTCCCCTCCCCTCTCCCTTTGGACCCTCAGAGCAGGGTGGGTGCTGGCAGCCCACCCAGTGAGGGTGCCCCAGTGCCCACTGACGCTCCTGCCCACCACGCCCAGGTGGCAGCTACTCAGGCTAGGGTGATAAAGGGGGAAGTGGGGCTTTTCGTGGTTCCAGGGCCCCTGGATTTGCATCGGCCACTTTTACATAAAAATCTTTCCAGGCTGTGCCCAGCGGGCCCTGAAGCCGGCCATGGGGTCGGTGGGCTGTGCACCGGGGGCGAACTTGCTGGAAGCTTCTGCAATACCCAGTCCGACCTGCTGGTTCCTGTTTTGGGGGAATGTTATCACTGCTGGCTTCTTAGAAAGAGCCCGAGGTGGGGGGAGCCTGCCAGCCCCCAGTGAGTCCTGGCATCACCTTTGCCCTCTCTTTCCCTGGGGTGGGGGGCAGACAGGAGCTCTATCCGGGGGTCGGCAGGGGCACAAGGCCGGGGGTTGGGGGGTGGTGATGACAGGGGCCATTTACCAAGCACTGCCTGTGTCCCTGGCTGTCTGTGTGCTGTGGGTCATCTCCTGGGACCCCCATAAAATGTGTTTCCCCCAGACCCATAGTTCAGTTGAGAACACGGGGGTTCATAGAGGTGTGATGATCAGACTGAAGCCAGGCTGGGGTTCGAGCTGCTGGCCTGGGGTCAAGCCCAGGCCGATAAAACTCCCGTTTCGATAAGCTGGGGGGATGACCTGCCACAGTTTACTCAGGCAACAAATATTTACCGAGCTCCTCCTGGTGCCAAGGTCTGGGCTGGGAGCCGGAAATTTGATGGGCAGTAAGCCGGCAAGGTCTTACCCTCCCAATGGCCGATGGCCAGGGAACAGATGAGAGAAAGTCAAATGAGTAAGGTGATATCAGAGAGCATGGTAGGGGGACGGAGGTGGGTCCCAGAGCCACAGGGAGGGCCTGAGCAAGGGAGGTGGACAGGGGGGTCTTGATGGTGACGGCTTGCCTGCTCTGCGCGAGGTGGGTGTCCCCTGACAGGCGTCTCTTCCATTGCCCTCTCTTTCCTGCTTTGGTTTCACCCCCTCGAGCCTGAATTTGCATTATTGGGACATTTCTTCTTTTTAAAACTCCTACCTTCTGCCTTCTCTGCAGAGTCTCTCTTGGTGCAGCCTGGAGGGTACCGCTCCTGTCCCAACGGACCCCCATAAACAAAGGATTTCTTCCTCGGCTTCGGGTTTCTCAGAAAAACTGCCTCCGCGGTCCCGGGTTATGAAATGCACCCTGAGCTGACCAGGAAGACCCTGTGGGACTCACTGCCTACCGAGTGCCCCCTGCAACAGGACCGGAAAGGACCCCTCATAACTTTCCTGGGTCCCCATTTTACCGATGAGGACCCAGAGGCCAGTGAGCTCAGACTGGGACTCGAACCCGGGATGGCTGCCTCTTGGGCGCAACGATCCTTCCTACCCTGAGGCGCACGGGGCATCAGACCGGAAAGACAGAGACCCTGGGAGAGTCAGGCAGGCTCACGTTGCACCTCCACCGTTAACATGTAGCCAAGTAGCCTGGCCTTGCTGGGCATCAGTTTCCCCCTCTGGCAAATGGGCTGAGCGTTCCCCCCTCGCTCCATCATAAACGCTCCTGCTTGTGGCTTCAGTGGCCTTTGCATACGTCCACCCCGTGTTGTCAGCCTCCCCTTAAACCCCTCGATGGCATAGCTTTGGTTTCAGGATAACGTCCATGCTCTTCGCTGTGGCTTTTGAGGCTGTATGTGGCCAGTCCCTGCCCCCCACCCCGGACCCGGGTCTCTGCCAGATCCTCAGACACATGAGGCTCCCCCAGGACCCCAGGCCTTTGCACTTGCTCTTCCTGCCTCCATCCATGCCTCTGAACCTCAACCAGTTATTGCCTACTTACCTGTCAGTCTCAGCCTGACGTCAAACTGCCTTCTTTCCTTTTCTGCTTTTTAAATGTTTTCTTCAAGTGTAACATATAGACAGAAAAGTGCCTAAATCCTAAGTCTATGGCTCGATAACTTTTCACAAAGTAGACACACCTGTGTAACCAGCACCCAGCTCAAGAAACAGAGCATTCCCAGCCCTAACCCTTCCTGCCAAACTTCCTGGTGGGCTCAACAGTTTTGAATTGATGATTAATGATTACATGAGGGGCCCTCTGTCTCTGATGTGGCTGTCCAATAAGCTGCCGGGTCCTTGGGCTGCATTAATAGAGGTATAGACTCTAGAACAAGGGAGGTGATTTCTCTCCTCATTCTGGGTTGATCAGAGCAGGCAGGCAGCTCCCCCTGCCACTCTGAAATAGGACAGACGGACAGCGGGTTCAGTGAAAACCACCGTGGTACGTATGTGTGTGTGTATACACTTCAGAGCGGTGCCCTGGGAGAAGGCACTGGAGGCTTTAAGGCATTTAACTTAGAGAAGGACAGACCCAAGTCCCTGTCACCTCATCCGGGTGGTTCCATGGCAGAGCAAGGCAGGGTGCAGGTCCGCTCTGAAGGAGGCGCGGGTTCCAGGCTACTTTGATGGTAGTGAGCATCCCGTCAGGAGAACGATGGCAGCCTGATGCCCAGGGCAGCAAGGAGAGCAGGAGCTCATTACTACAGGCTGCCCAAGACAGAGATAGTCTAACGCCTTCCCTCACACCAGGCCCTGTAGAGAGGAGGGGGAGGGGGAGGACTGCAGGGGACCTGTGGCCATGCTGAGACCTTTCTCAGGCGGGGAGATGGAAGCCCAGAACCTGCCCAAGCTCATTGGGCCAAAACTGGCTTTCCAGGCACAGGCCGGCCTTGGAGCTCCGGCTTTGGGTGGAGTTCAGGTCAGGTTATATCTGGCATGGCCGTTCCCTTTCGCCGGCTGCAGCTGCCCGGGGTGGGGGCCGCTGGGCACGCTCCACCACCTGCACTGGCAAGCGGCCGCAGGTGCTGGGCCGGCCACTTTACATAACCACGCTTGGTCTCCCCTGCCTTGCTCGCTGTCCTGCCCCCTCGCCTCTCACCAGGAAAGGGCCAGGGGTCTGAGAGCAGGCGCCGACTCCGAGCCCCAGTGAACTCTTGAGTATTTTTATTTCACTTCTGCGTTTCACTTTTACTGGTCTTGGGCGAAATGTGCGTGCTAGTCAGACCCCAAGCAGTAGCTATTGGGTTAGGGACGGTTCTGTTCTGTGTCGAGCAGGCTGGGGATGGGGGAGCACACAGACCTGGGTTTGAATCCCACCCCTGCCACTGGCTGGCCGTGTGGCCTCTGGAGCTACACTCAGCCCCTCTAAGCCTCCTGAGAGGTGCATGGGGTGTGGGAAGAGACCTCGGGCCTGGGTTCTGATGCGACCCTGCCTCTGGCCTGCTGTGTAGCCTCAAGCAAGTCCCTTCCCCTCTCTGGGCCTCAATTATCTCTTCTGTAAAATGGGAATAACTACAGCCACATCCTTGGAATGTTGTCTCTCTGATCCAGCACTTCTTCAGGGTCTGGCTGGGTGCTTGTGCAGGAGAGGTGAGGCATCCTGGAGAGTGTGGACCAGTGGCATGTCCTTGAACTTGAGAAGCTTGAGCTATAAGGATCTCACCATGTGGCTAGTTTAAAATGCAGATTCCTGGGCACTTCCCAGGGTCAGGAGGGGGCGGGTTGGCCCTCAGGTGTCAGCAGGCGCCACATCAGACTGAGAAACTTTAGGAAAGGCTCTGGGACCCGAGTTTGTGTTGCCCGGGACAGGACCGAGGAGGGCTGTGGGGAGGGGAAAACCGAGGGCCAGAGAGGTGAAGTCATTCACGCTGGGTCGCTCAGCCGGCAAGTGGCTGCACTGGGATTGAACGGCGAGTCGCACACACAGGCCCTGGCACCTCCAGCGAGCCTGGCGCTGGGGCGCGCTCTGCTCTGAGCACCCAGGTGTTCACGTTCCATCGGCCTCAGGGCCAGCGGGAGCTGCCGAGGAATGTGAAGCTTCAAGCTTCCCCCGGGAACAACTGGCAGCCCGGTCGGGGTTTATATAGTGGCTCCCAAAATATCTGGCCGCAGATAGGCTGAGGCAGGCGAGGGCGCGGCTGGCCAATGCCGTGGCTTCCTGTCCTGCCAAGATGTTTCCTGCCGATAGCCAGGCCCAGTGGCCTTATCTATGACCCTGGGGCCGCCAGAAGGACAGCACCCCCTACCAGGGGACAGGCTGTTCTGGCCCGGGGAAGGGGCTGCAGGGACCCAGGAGAAGGTCAGAGAAAGCAGCAGCCCTCTGAGGGTGGTGGGTAGTTAGGTCAACTCACGCGTTTGGGGAAGGAGCGTTGTACTCGGAGCCCAACTGCCCCAGGGTTGAGTTGCGGCTTTGGGGCTAAATGACTGTGTGACTCTCGGGAGCTGGGTCCCTCTCAAAGTCACCCTCATCCATCAAGTGGGGATAGCGGTGTCTCCATTTTCATTTAACATCCCCCACCCTGGCCCCCCAGCCTGGACCTCAAGGAGCCCCAAGTCTGGGGGAGACAGAGCTGGACACAGATCCCGTCCCCAACCCTGCAGCATCAGGGCTTGGCTAGAAGGAGGGTGGAGGCTGGAGGAATTCAGGTGTCTGTCTAGGGTGGCTGCCTGGAGGAAGGACGCCACAGCTGGGGTTCAGTGGGTATGTAGGAGCCCATCAAGCAGAAGACATGGAAGGGATGACCAGGCTGAGGGAACAGTGTGTGAGAATGCTTGGAGTCAAAGTGACACTCTCCCCATTTCACAGCGAAGGAAGCCGAGATTCCAAGAGGAAGTGATTCCATGGCTCTGAAACCTGGCTCTTCCTCCTGTACCTGCTGCCGAGCTCCTGGGAGGAGACATGTTCCCTCTCAGTGGAGACCCTGGGACATGGGGGACTTTTTTTAAAAAATTCAAATTTGATTTTACTGCAGCCCAAACAGTACAATTAACTATACATAAATACACTATATATATATATATGTTACGTATATGCACACACATTTTAAGTTACAGGAAATAACAAAGTGAATAAAATTTTCTAGGAAATAACGTTTATTGTGGTAGATGGTGTTAAAGTTACAGTTGCCTACAGCCATAACTCAACATCCTTAATTTGGTGTAAGTGTGACACATTTTCTTGCCTTCCTGCGTCCTGCTAAGTCACCGTACCTACTGCTTTATTAAACTGATACGCTGATATTAAACATTACTCATTTCACTTATACTCTGATTCTAAAAAGGGGTTTTCACCTCTGACTCTCACCAGCTCCACCATGGTCCTCCCGGACCTGGTGGCCAAGGCTAGGGGGTCTGATGGGAGCAGCAGGGAGGGACTGGGGTCAAAGATGAGTCTCAAGGTTCCAGCTGGGGTCTGAGACAGGGTCACTGGCCCTGCCTCTGTCTTACCCTGTGGCTTCAGGGAGGTTGTCCACACCTCCCTGCCCTTGGAGGGAGGGGCCGAGATGCCCCAGAGCACCAGCATCCCTGGACTCTTTACCCAGGACAACCCAGTTCCTGCCTGCTCACCCCATCCCCCCCCTCGCTGGCTCAGGTTGGAGATTTTGTGCACAACGCAGGGAGGGTCGATGGGGTGAGAGGTGAGGGAACTGCTGGTTTTCATCCCCTCTTTCATGGTTTTCAAGACGCGTGAGCAAAATATGAAACTTTGTTCTATGAATCCGTGCTGCCTCCATGGGGCCTGAGCCACTTGGGTCTCCTGGTGGGAGGACTCAAAACTGTGGGGCAGAGGGACTCAGACAAATACATGTACATGAATATTCACAACAGCATTTTCACAGAAGCCGAAAAGTGGAGAGAAACCAAATGCCCATTGATGGGTGAAAGCTAAACAAAATGTGGTCCATAATACAAGGAAATATTAGCCCTAAAAATGAATGAAGCCTGACACATGCTACAACGGGGATGAACCTCAAATGTGTCACACTGAGTGAGAGAAGCCAGACGCAGAAGACCACCTAGCGCATGATCCCGTTTATATGAAATGTCCCAAGAGGCAAATCCATCGGGGCAGGAAGCAGACAAGCAGTTTCAGGGACTGGGGGAGGGGGGGACAGGGAGGGACTGCTCATGGGCACAGGGTTCCCTTTTGGGGTGATGAAAGTGATCTACAATTAGATACTGCTGGTGCTTGCACAACTTTGTAAAGGCACAAAGGGCCCCTGAACTGTTCGCTTTAAGATGGCTCATTTTATGTCATGTGAATTTCACCTCCATTAGAAAAACGATTTTTAAACTGTGTGGCAGTGTCCTGGGGCTTGTTTCTGGGTGGTTTCAAAATTTCAAATGGTGAAGCCTTTGCTATCATCTGGTTTTCTTAGCTGATGGGCTCCCCCATTATGCAGTCAGTGCTCCTAGGAAGACCTGCTACTGGAGCTGGGGTGATGGTGGTCCTGCCTCTGCCGTTCTGATGTCCATGCTGATGAAACACCTGAGTGCCTTAGCTCTGCCAGCCTGTTGGACCCTCAGCTGCACAGGCCCCCTAGCCCCGAGTCCCCTCACAGAATCCTCCCTGAGAGGCAAGGGCCACTGTGAGCCCATTTCCCAGATGATGTATTGAGGCTCCGATGCTCTTGGTTACCCAGCCAGCAAGTAGCCGAGCCCCAGTCTCACTCAGGTCTGGCTGGCTCCAACGCCGTGTGCTCGGCACCTCGCAGGTCCTCGCTGTTGGGTCTAGGACCCCTCCCTCCTCAAGCGGTGGCATGGTGGGTGCTGCAATGTGACTGCACGCCTCCACACACACCCACTCACGTGGCTGGGCTTCTGTCGCTCCAGGCCTTCTGGGAAGCCGCGCCAGGTGCAACCTGTTTCTCTTAGAAGGGAGCAGAGCCAGGAGGAGGATGGGAAATGCTCTCAGCGTCTGAGTGCAGGCAGGGCGGGAGATGGGCTGTGCAGGAACTGCTGAGGGGCTGGGAACGTTCTGGGCTATGTGGAGAGGCGGGCAGCCTGTGGTTTTGGGAACTGGGACAAGCCAGCCCCTGCTGGTTGACACTAGGCACAGGACTCCTGCTCTCCAACCTGTTTTCTTCTATGAAATGGGCTTTATAAGAGCCACTGCCTCTCAGAGCAGATCTGAGGGATGGATGAGACAATTGAGGGGTCTAGCCCTGCTTGGCAGGCGGAAGTTGGGACAGGAAGGACTGTTCAGGTCCTGGATGGGACGACTGAGAAACACTCTGGGTTTAAAAACAAACAGCCAACAGTATGGCAGTTCCTCAGAAAAATTGAAAATAGATTGCGACAGACGAATGGATGAGCAAAACGTGTTATATATGTATGATGGAATATTATTCAACCTTTAAAAGGAAGGAAATTCTGACACCTGCTACAGCAGGGATGAACCTGGAGGACATGATGCTGAGCGAAAGAAGCCAGTCGCAAAAGGACACGTACTGTGTGATCCCACTTATGTGAGGTCCCTAAAGCAGTCAAATTTGTAGAGACAGGAAGTAGAATGGGAGTTGCCAGGGACGGAGGGAAATGGGGAGGTTAGTGTTTAATGGGGACAGAGTTTCAGTTTTGCAAGATGAAAAATTCTGGAGATGGACAGTGGTGATGGTTGCACAACAAAGTGAATGCACTTAATGCCACTGAACTGTGCTCTTAAAAATGGCTCAGATGGTGAATTTTAAGTTATGTGTATTTTACCACAATTTAAAAAAAGAAGCAAACAGCCCGATGATCCCTCCTGGTGGAGCAGCTCTGGGCTCAGACTGCACTAGATGAAGTTACCAGGTTTTTCCCTCTGACTAGAGGACCCCCAAACCATCTGCCTGCCAAGCTCCAGCTCATCCTCAAATGTCCCCTCCTCCAGGCAGCCCTCCTTGATCTCCCAAGTAGATTCTAGCTCTGCTATTGCACACCCCCCAGCCCTTTCTCTGGCTCACCCCTGACCTCTCTGAGATGGAGTGTTTGCATCCGGCTCAGTCAAGGGGTGAGGCTGAGCCGATGAGAAGCTGGGGAGTGGGGAGCTCTGCTTTGATGTTGGGAGAGTGTGGAGGCAGTAGCAGGGGAGAGAGGCTTAGAGGACCAAGACCTTTTGCTCAGTAGGCATTGTTGACTGTCCCTCCCACACCTGCCATGTGCCCTGAGGAGCCCCCAGTGTGGGGGACAGAGCAGGACACAGAGTGTGTGGTCAGGACTGGGCAGGGGCTGAGAGGCAGAGAGGGACCTTTGACACCGGCTCAGTGACACTGGAACCTGGCCTGGCCCCGTGGAGGGAGCTGGGGGCCCGGGGGAGAGAGAGGTGCAAAAAGGATTGTCCCTCAAAGGCTGGCCTGGAGAGGGTGCTTGTGTGTTTGTGTGTTTTAGGCACACGTGTACGTGTGTATCTTTCTGTGTATCTGTGTCTGTTGTAGGCGTGTGTCTCTGTGTGTCTGTTGTGTGTGTAGTTGTGTGGCGTGCGTAAATCTGTTCACGCTTTGTGTCTCTGCGTGCTTAGGCACGCGTGCGTGATGCACCCATGTGTGTGCGCGCGCACGTGGCTATGTGGCATTTTTGAGGAACTGAATCCCCTGCTCGGATGTGTTTTCTGCCCAGAGGGTATGGGAGGCCCCTGCATGCCGTCATCCCCGCCACAGCCTCGCTACCCCACAGCCCCAGGTCCCCAAGCCTTCTCGGCTCTCTGGCCACACCCCAAATCCGACCTCTTCTCTCCATCACCCAACACCCCTGGCCTCCCCACCCCCCTCCTGCCTGGGTTCTCCTCTCTCCCATCGGCCGCCAGGGGAAGCTGTGAAAACCTAAACCTCTCTGTGGCTCCCCATCCCCTTCTCTGGGGGGTCCTGGTTTTTGTTCTTCTCTCCCTGCCATGCCTGGCTGGCTGCGTCCTGCCCGTCCCAGGCCTCAGCCTCTACACTGAGTTCCCTGGGTTGCCTTTCCACCCCACGCCAGGCCGGGGCCTCCCTGCCCTCATGCAGCTCCCGACATGCCGTGGTGGAGATATCTGTTGCCCCTACCTCATGCCCCCGAGGGGAGGGGTTTTGTTTTGTGTGGTTCAGTTGCCTCCTTGCATTGAGAACGTGGCCTGGTACTCAGCAGGTTCTCAATAAATATCTGAATGAATGAGGGTGGGAGGAGGGGCTGGAGAGGTCAGAGGAACCAGATGCAGCAGGGACTTGCCTGAGGGCCTGGTCAGGGGACTAAAGCTAAGAAGTCGGCCAAACAACACCTAAGAGGGGCAACGCGTGGTCTTAGAAGCACGTGGTGTGAGTTGGACAAGAGACAAACGCCAGGGATGGTGGCACATCCAGGACAGCTGGGCCCATCCAGTGGAGATGCAGGGGCGTAGGCTAGGTGGGTGCTGGAGGGGAGGGGAGAAGTGGGGGAGCTGAGATTCAGGAGGTGGAAAAGGTGGGAGCATCAATGATCCATGTGGGGGAGATGAGCCTCGATTTCCCGTTTGTGCTTTGGAATAGCTAGGATGGCGCTCACTGAGGCAGGAGAGGCCCCCGGGGTAAGGAGGAGAAGTAGAGTGTTGGGTCCTTCAGAGGATCCTTAACTCTGTGGCCATTTCCTGGGAGGCAGGAGGACCTGGAGACCTTGTCTCAAGATAAAGCCGAGAAAGAGGAACCACTGAGGGGATGGAGACGAAACCACGGTTAGAAAACACAGAGGGGGATGGCGGCCCAGAAGCCGAGGGCAGAGGGGGCCGCTCAAAAAGGTGGGTGTGGTCAGCACCCCACTGGTTCCTCAGTGGGGAGCTTGGCACAGAATCCGGTGGGTGCAAAGTCCAGTTGCAGTGGGGTTGGAACATGCACGAACCACAGCCCTACCAGCAGGGCTGAAATGGAAAAGTCTGATAACACGAAGTGCTGACGAGGATGTGGAGCAAATGGAATCCTAGCTCACCTCTGTGGGAGGTAAAATGGTACAGCCACCTTGGAAGACTGTTTTGCAGTGTCTGCTGAACATAGATCCCCCCTCCCCTATAACCCAGACATTCCACCCCTGGGTATTCATCCACAAGAGATGAAAACATACAGTAGCCACAGGACCTGGGCACACCTGCTTAGAGAAGCTCTGGACACAAGCCGAACGCCCATCAACAGAACTGGCCAAACAAATCGCTGTACAGTTGTGCTGTGGAATAGTATACAGCAAGGAAAAATGATGGAGGATGTGGGCGAATCTTGCGGGTACGATGATGAGCAAAAGCAGCGAGATCAAAAGCAGGACACACTGTGTGAGTCTGTGTACCTGAAGTTCAAGAACAGACAAAATGAACCAGTGGTGTTAGCCAACAGGATAGTAGTTCCTTCTGGGAGGTGGCACGAGGGAGCCTGCCTGGGGGAGGGAGCGGTGTTATGTTATGGGTCAATTTGAACATACACAGAGGTAAAAACGCATCAGGCTACACACCTCAGATCTGAGTATTTGGCACAAATTGCTGTGTGTTTTATCTCAATCCAAAGGTGAATATATACAGTCACAAAAAACACTTTGGGAAGCACTTGAAATACATGAGATTTGGTGGGGTAGGGAGGCTGGGCAGTGATCACTGAAAAGAACTTGACAGAAAATTCCAGGCACGGTATTCCCAGTTTGGCCAGGAGTCATGGCCTTTTAGTCTTATTAAAAACCAGTGAAATTCCTCAAAAAAACTAAACATGGGATTACTGTATGATCCAGGAATTCCACCCTTAGGTATATACCCAAAAGAACTGAAGGAAGGGATGAAAATAGATATTTTTACACCTATGTTTGTAGGAGAATTATTATTATTATTTTTTTTTTCGGTACGCGGGCCTCTCACCACTGTGACCTCTCCCATTGCGGAGCACAGGCTCTGGACGTGCAGGCTCAGCAGCCATGGCTCACGGGCCCAGCCACTCCGTGGCATGTGGGATCCTCCCGGACCAGGGCATGAACCCGTGTCCCCTGCATCAGCAGGCGGATTCTCAACCACTGCACCACCAGGGAAGCCCCAGGAGAATTATTCACATTAGCCAAAAGATGGAAACAACTCAGGTGTCCATCTACAGATGAGTGGCTATACAAAATTTGGTAAATCCACCCAATGGAATATTATTCAGCCATAAAAAGGAATGAAGCATGGATACATGCTACAACATGGATGAATCTTGAAAACATCATGCTGGGTGAAAGCAGCCAGACACAAAAGACCACACAGCACGTGATTCCATTTACATGAAACGTCCAGAACAGGCAAATCCACAGATACGGAAAGCAGATTGGTAGTTACCAGGGACTGAGGGAGGGGGATGGGGAGCGACTGCTCATGGGGACGGGTTTCCCTTGAGGTGATGAAAATTTCTGAAATTAGATAGAGGTGGTGGTTGCACAGTATTGTGAATGCGCTAGATTCTGTGGAATTGCCCACTTCAAAATGGTTATGTAAATTGTTATATGTTATGTGAACGTGACCTCAACTAAAGAAACAAGAGTGAATTGGCGACACCAGGGCCTTGCACCTTCTAAAAGGATCTTGGTCCCTAGAGAGGGCAACTGAGTAGTTCCTACATGGTTGACAACAACCTAGAACTTCCTTTCTTCTAACAAAATGGCATGTAGAAGCCCCATGTGGACATGGAAACAGGCCCAGAGAGGGTGGGGAGTCTGCTCGAGGTCACACAGCAAGGGGAGCCAGTCTGTGGGGCTCGGCTTTGGACTGGGGTTCCCGGCTGAGCCTGAGCAAGGGACAGACCCAGTTCCCCATCTGTTGAATGGCTGGAAGGAAATGGGTGAAGGGGTGCCCTGTCTGCTCTCCCCCGGGAGGCCCCTGTCCCGACCCCAGGGGGCAGCACTGTGTGTAGGGGACCTGCCCAGTCCTGGTGCCCTGAGGACTGCTCCAGCCTGTCTTTGGGCCTCAGTTTCCCCAAGTGTTCAGGGGGCTGCGGGGCTCAGGCAGGTACTGGGCCATCTGCTGTGAGCTAAGATTCCCTGAGTCTGGGAGGGTCAGACTGACTCCTTGGTGGCCCTAACTTGATCCTTTTAGCCAGGACAGGCTGGCCAGTGGGGATCACAGGCACCACCCGAGCTCAGGGCCCCCAGTGCCCCTGTCCTCCTTCCAACCACAGTTTCCCTAGCTTCTTCTGGCGGGGGCTGAGAGAGCACAGCTGAGTAATCTGGGAGCATTCAGAACCTGAGAACTTCCATGACATTTCTGAGCCTCAGTTTCTACATCTGTCACGGTCAGGCTGAATGAGAATCCCCCAGGAAGGATAACATGTGTCTGGGGCACCCCCATGTTCAGAGAGGGCCTGATCTCCCCATCCCCATGCCTGTCCCACACACCTTTCTCTGTGGCCTTGGACCCAAGTCCCCAAGCATTTATTTCTGACCCGTGGGCGCCCCCTGGTGGCCACGACTGGCAGAGCCTTGTGGGCATGTCCACAGGTCCCAGTCCCAGCCTAGCACTGCCCTGGACCCTGGGGACACAGCAGTGACAAACCAAACAGGGGACCCTTCCCTTGGGGGGCTTCTAGGCAGATAGGGGACACGGGAAATGTGGAACAAAGAACAATTGTATGTATGGACAAGCTGGCCTGGCTCGGGGAAGGCGAGATTTGAATTGAGATGTAAGTGTCAGGAAGGAGGCAGCCGAGGTGGAAGTATCTGCGAGTGCAAAGGCTCCGAGGTGGGAACAAGCTTGGGGCACAGAGGTGGGGGTGGCGGGAACAAAGGAGAGGAGGGCGAGAGTGGAGGCCTGAGATCAGACACTCAGGCGAGGAGGGAGGGTTTTACTCTGAGGGCACTGGGAGCTATGGTAGGATTTTGAGTGAGGGTGGGACAATCTTTATTAACAGTGATGTTGGGCTGTCACAAAAACACTGATGATAATTTAACATGTATGCAGCACTGACCAGAAGAAATAAAGCTTGCCAATGCAATCAAGGCCCATGGTCCCCAGCTCAGCCCTGGGTGTTCCTCTCCCTGCCCCAGAGGGTACCTCTGTCTAGAATTTGGAGTTAGTCTTTCCCGTATACCAGCGGTCCCCAACCTTTTTGGCACCAGGGACTGGTTTCGTGGAAGACAATTTTTCCACGGGCCCGGGGGTGTGTGGATGGTTTTAGGATGATTCAAGCGCATTACGTTTATTGGGCACTTTATTTCTATAATTATTACATTGTAATATATAATGAAATAATTATACAGCTCACCATAATGCAGAATCAGTGGGAGCCCTGAGCTTGTTTTCCTGCAGCTAGATAGATGGTCCCATCTGGGGGTGATGGGAGATAGTGACACCCGAAGTGTGTTGCTTATATCTAGCCTGCTCTGTAAGATGCAAGTTCATTGTCACTTGCCACTCACTGACAGGGTTTTGATATGAGTCTGCATGCAATTGATTTATTATGGTCTCTGTGCAGTCAAACCTCTCTGCTAATGATGATCTGTATTTGCAGCCGCTCCCCAGTGCTGGCATCACTGCCTCAGCTCCACCTCGGATCATCGGGCATTAGATTCTCATAAGGAGAGTACAACCTAGATCCCTCCCGTGCACAGTTCACAGTAGGGTTCTCGCTCCTATGAGAATCTAAGGCTGCCACTGATCTGACAGGAGGCAGAGCTCAGGCGGCAGTGCGAGCGATGGGGAGCGGCTGTAAATACAGATGAAGCTTTGCTCACTCACCCGCCCCTCACCTCCTGCCGTGCAGCCTGGTTCCTAACAGGTTGGGGACCCCTGCCTTACACAATTTTATATTTTATTATATTCTATGTGACCATAGATGTCGAAGTGTTGTTTTATGTGATTTTAAACTTTGTATAAATAAGGGGGGGGGGAACATCCTCCTGCAGTTTGCTCATTTCATTAACAAGGTTTATATATTTTTAGTTATTAGTTTTTCAGTTTATTTTTAAACTTTGAAAAACTGAGGCATAACACGTGCACATAAAGGGTTTAAAGTGCATGTCTTCAGTGCATGTGACTTACACGTGTGTAAGCAGCACGCAGGTCACAATGTAGAGCTTTCCCATCATTCCAGAAGGTTCCCTCCAATCAGCAGCCTCCTGGTCCCAGCAGCAGCTGCTTTCGCGCGTGCCTGTGATCCGTTCTGTGGTGGCGTGGGGAGAGCCCTTCTGCTTTTTTTGTTGCTGTATAATATTCCATTGTGTGGCTCATCTATGCCTTGTGTTTCTAGGCTGGGGCTATCATGTGTCAGGCTGCTGTGAACGTTTGAGCCCCTGTCTTTTCGTGGCATGTGTGCTCAGTTCTCTTGGGTGAACACCCAGAGGTAGAACTGTAGAGTCGCAGCCTGGGCCAATGGTCAGCTTTGGTAGAGACCACTGGGCGTAGCTGAGAGATGTGGCCGTGTCAGCATCCCCAGCCCTGGGCCATTCACTGAGTGAGCAGAATATGTACCTGGATAAATTGACAGCTGTTCTGCCATCATCCCACCAGCTCCCATTTGGTTATTTCCCATCATTAGCTCTTCCAGAGCTATGGTGAGTGTTCTTGGACCGTTTGTGCTTGTGTGAGGGGTATACAGGGGAATTGTGATGGAATTTGGGCCAGGGCCATAAGACAATGACATTGTTACTTTAGCCTCTAATTTAAAATCCAGCATTTCTGAGGCGGGGCTGTGAAATCATAGGGGGCTTAGGGGGGCATTGATTACTGGCCCTTCCTGCGGGCTGTGTGCCTGTGCCAGAGAAAGCCTTTCCTTCTGTGCTTGTCTACTAGGATCTCCGAGAGGGGCGCTTTCTGATGTTTGATGGTAAGTGGGGATCGTTTATGATGGGGAAGTAGCTTCCTTCTATCCCTACACCTGTTTCTATTAGAAAAGTCTGCTGTGTCTTAAGCGTTCCTTTCCCAAATTTACTGATGTGGCTCAGTTTGCTGGTGGGATGAGTTATGGGGATCAAGTGTACTCTGGAACCCATATCCTTCCTGGAATAAACCTTGCTTAGTCAGAGCATGTTGTAATATTGACTTGCCGCTCAATTCTGGTTGCTGATATTTTGTTTAGAAGTTTTGCTTCTAAAGTAAGGCTCATCTACAGTTTCCTCTTTTTCCCCCCTATCTTTTTTTTTTTTTTTTTTTTTTTTTTTTTTTTTTTTTTGCGGTACGCTGGCCCCTCACTGTTGTGGCCTCTCCCGTTGCGGAACACAGGCTCCGGACGCGCAGGCTCAGCGGCCACGGCTCACGGGCCCAGCCGCTCCGCGGCATGTGGGATCTTCCCGGACCGGGGCACGAACCCGTGTCCCCTGCATCGGCAGGCGGACTCTCAACCACTGCGCCACCAGGGAAGCCCTTCCCCCCATCTTTAAAAAAAATTATTTATTTGTTTGTTTTTATTTTTGGCTGCGTTGGGTCTTCGTTGCTGTGCACGGGCTTTCTCTAGTTGCGGCGAGAGGGGGCTACTCTTCGTTGCGGTACACGGGCTTCTCATTGTCGTGGCTTCTCTTGTTTGCGGAGCACGGGCTCTAGGCGCGCAGGCTTCAGTAGTTGTGGCACGTGGGCTCACCAGTTGTGGCTCGCGGACTCTTGAGCACAGGTTCAGAAGTTGTGGCACACGGACTTAGTTGCTCCGCGGCATGTGGGATCTTCCCGGGCCAGGGCTTGAACCCGTGTCCCTCGCATTGGCAGGCGGATTCTTAACCACTGCGCCAGCAGGGAAGCCCCTTTTCCCCTATCTTTAACTGGTCTGGGTGTTCAAGTGCTGGCTGCTTCAAAAACTGAATTGGGGAGTTTTCCACCATTTTGATTGCCTGGAATTAGAGTCATCTGATTTGTAATACATTAAACTGGGGGAATTATAATATCATACTGTAAAGTACATGAAATAGAAATGTACAGTTTAACAGAGTTATGAGTCAAACATCTGTGTTACCACCATCCACTCAAGAAACAGAGTACGGGCAGCATCCCAACCCACACTCCCCTGGTCCTTCTCCTCTCCTCCCCCTCCCCCAGGTAGCCCTGTTCTGACTTAACCTTCATCTGGCTTTTTAGAGTTTTTCCCTTCCTCTGGAAGCATCACTCAAGAATATAGTTTAGTTTAAGCCTGTTTTTGAACTTCATCCCAAAGGAATCACACTGTTTATGTTGTGTGTCTGAATCACTATCGATTAAGTAGGTCTTGATGCCCAGCTAAGAAAGCCATCCCATCTTATTCTTCTTCAAGATTCTTTATTATTCTTGGCCCTTTGATCTTCCATGTACATTTTAGAATTCGCTTGTCAAGTTCCACAAAAACCTGACTGGGATTTTGATGAAGAATGCATTTAAGCTATAATTCAATTTGAGGAGGGTATTAGTTTCTTATTGCTGCGGTAACAAATTACCACCAAGTTAAAACAACACAAATTTATTAACGTAACAGTTCTGGAGGTCAGAAGTCTGGAATGGGTCGCACCATGCTAAAAGCAAGGTGTCAGCAGGGCTGTATTCCTTCTGGGGGTTCCAGCGGAGAATCTGTTTCCTCACCTTTGCCAGCTTCTAGAGGCTGCCTGTGTCCTTGGCTCACGGCCCCGTCCTGCATCTTCAAAGCCAGCAACAATGGGCTGAGTCCTTCACACACTGCAGCTTTCTGGTTCTTCCTCTTCTGTCACTTTCTTCCACATTTAAGGACTATTGTGATTACATTGAGCCCATCCAGGTTATTCAGGGTAATCTCCCTCTTAAGGTCAGATGATTAGCAACCTTAATCCCATTTGCAAACTTAACACCCCTCTGCCATGTAACTTAACATATTCATAGGTTTGGGGGATTAGAATGTGGACATCTTTGGTGGGCATTATTCTGCCTACCACAAGGAGTACTGGCATCTTTGATACTGCGACTCTATAATCATGGTATTTTAAAAATTTAATCCTAGGTACTTCATTTTTTTGACACTATTGTCAATATCGGTAGTTTGCTCAAGAGTTGTTTATTCTTTTAAATCATAAATGAATGTTTAATTTTTTCAAATACTTTACCTGTACCTACCTACTGAAATGATCACATATGTTTCCCTCTCTTACTCCTTTTAAGATAGTGGATTGCTTTTCCAGTATTAAACCAATTTTGCCATCCCAGGATTTAACCCAATTTAGTCACAATGTTATGTCCTTTCTATACATTGCCAACTCCACCCCCCCACCTCCTGGAATTTTATTTAGGATTTTCACATCTATGGTCATCAGTGAGATTGGTCTATAATTTTCTTGTCTCAGATTGTTTCATGGACATGCTTGATTTCCTAAAATGAGTAAGGAAATGTTTCTTATTTTTCTATTCTTTGGGCAGAGTTTGTGAAATTCTTCTTTTTTTTTTTCTTTAATGTTTGGTAAAACTTTCCCAATAAAGTCATCTGGATCTGGAGTTTTGACTAGTTTAATTTCTTTAGTAGTTATAGAACAATTCAGATTTTTCATTTCTTTTGAGTCAGTTTTTTTCCCCTCTAGGAATTTGTCCAAGTTATCTAAAATTTTCAAGTTTGCTGGCATAAAGTTGTTCATAATACCCCTTTATCCAGTACTCCTTGCCCATATGGTATCTTCAGGTGGATTAGAAAAAGACAGTCCTCTTCGAGATGGATGAAGCTCTGGGCCAGGCACACAGCTTGGTAGACAGAAAGTGGGCTGAGTGACTTTGTGAAGTGGCACTTGCCTTGTTCTCATCTTTTTAATGTTTCAAAAGCTATAGTAATGTCTTTTTTCCCCCCATTTCCAATAATAGCTATTAGTGCCTTTTATTCATCTTGCTCAAAATTTCCAGCAGTTTTTCAATTTCATTCATCTTTTAAAATAGCTGACTTGTTGATTCTTTTTATTTGAATGTTTGTTTTCTATTTCCTTCATATCTACTCTTTATTATTTCCTATCTATACTCTTAGGTTTATTTTGTTCTTTTCCTAAATTCTGGAGACAGATGCTTAGCTCATTATTTTCAGTCTTTCTTTTATAATATATATTTTATCAATATATATAATTTTGTATTACATATATGCAACATATATTGCATATATTTTAATATCTAGTATTAATATACTTAAGGCTACAAATTTCCTTCAAAATGCTACTTTAGCTGCATTGCACAAGTTTTTAAATAAGTATTTTCATTATCTCTCAGTTCAAGATAATTTTCCAAAATTTAATTATTTCCTAAAAATTAATTTCCCTAAAATTTCCTAAAATATAATTTTCCTAAAATTTCTTCCTTGATCAGTGGGTTATTTAGAACTGGTTTCCAAAATATGGAGATTTTTCTTATTATTGTTTTAAAATTGATTCCTAACTAAATAACATTTTGGTAAAGGGACTAACTATTTCCTTCAACCTTGCTTTATAACCCAGTGTGTGCTTCAAAGAAAAATGTATTTTGTAGTTGCTGAATACAATGTTCTACATATACAGGCCCATTAGGTCAAATTTATTATTTGTATAGTTCAAATATTCTGTATCTTTACTGACTTTTTTGGTTTACTTGTTCTATCAACTGCTGAGAGAGATGAATTTAAATTGCTCATTATTACTGTGGATTTAACTATCTCTCCTGGTAGTTGTGTCAAATTTTGCTTTATGTATTTTGAGGTCATGTTATTAGGGTCACACAAATTAAAAATATTTTTATCTCCTGATGAAATGAATCTTTTATTATTATTATAATAATATGTCCCACTTTATCTCCAGCAATGATTTTGCCTTAAAGCATATGTTGTCTAATATTAATATAACAATTCCAGCTTTCTTATGGCATTTCTATGGTTATTTTCCCCATCTGTTATATATGTTTTAAAATTAATTAATTAATTAATTTTATCTTTGGCTGCGTTGGGTCTTCGTTGCTGCGTGTAGCCTTTCTCTGGTTGTGGTGAGTGGGGGCTACTCTTTGTTGCAGTGCACAGGCTCTAGGCCCGTGGGCTTCAGTAGTTGCAGCACACAGGCTCAGTGGTTGTGGCGCATGGGCTTAGTTGCTCCGCGGTATGTGGGATCTTCCCGGACCAGGGCTCGAACCCGTGTACCCTGCATTGTCGGGCGGATTCTTAACCACTGCGCCACCAGGGACGTACCCACCCTGTTATTTTTTAACTTTCTGTATTTTAATGGTTTTTATGTGTCTCTTATAAATAACATAGAGTTGAAATTTTTAAAAATCCAGTTTGGCAAACTGACCTTTAGCTGGAGTGTATAGTCCATTTACATTTAATGTAATAATTGATATCACACTTAAATCTAGATTTAAATCTACCCTATTAATTTACTTTCTATTTTTACCCTTTCTATGTTCCTTTTTATCCCCCCTCTGGCCTCTCTGGCCTCCTTTTAGGTTGTCTGTGAGTTTTTAAAAAAATCATTGTCTTCCCTCTGAACATTTGGAAGTTACAATTCTGCTTTTATTACTGTAGTGATTCCTTTAGAAGTTATAATGCATGCTTTTCAAAATGCAGATTTCATCGATGTTTTTTACTTTTGTCCCACACAATCGTGGACTTGGAACACTTTAACTCCACTTACTCCCTGAGGACTTTTTTTTTTCTGTTGTGCATTTTAATTCTATCACTTTTTTTAACTCCAGGAAACGTTATTATTGTTTTATGCAACCTATGTTTGTTTAAGTTTTCCCATGTATTCTCTCCTTCTTTATTCTTTATTCCTTCTTACATCTTGACCTTCCATCTGGGATCACTTTCTTTTTGCCCGAAGCAATATAATTTAGAATTTTCTTTAGTGTGAGTTGGCTGCTGCTGGCAAACTCATACAGGCTTTGTCTGAAAAAGTTTTTATTTCAACCTCATTCTTGAAATATTTTTGTTGGGTTGGCAGTTTTCTTTCAGCACGTTGAAAATGTCATTTTGCTTTCATCTGGTTTCCTTTGTTGCTGATGAAAAGTAGGCTGTTTACCTTGTCACACTTTTGAAGTTAATGTGTTTTCCACCCCTAGCTGCTTTACAGATTCGTTGTCTTTTTTTTCTTTATAAATTTTACTGAAGTGTAACATATATACAGAAGAGTGAACAATCATAAATGCTTGATGAATTTTCAAAAGTGAGAACACCATGTAACCTGCATTCAGATTAAAAAAATAATCTCTGGTATTTTCTAATTTCCATTACATATTCTTCTTTAATTACACATGGTAATTTAGAAGTGTTCTTAAAAACTATATTTGGGCTCAGTGACGTGGCGGGGGGGGCGCAGGCCCAGGGCGTGGCGGTCACAGCAGCGGCGGCGGAGCTAGAGCAGAGTGGAGCCACCACGGGGGCCCGGCTGAGCACGTTGGGCCACGTGGTCCTCTCCCCAGTCTGGTTCCTGTACAGCCTGCTCATGAAGCTGTTCCAAAGCTCCACTCCCGCCATCACCCTCGAGAACCTGGACATCAAGTACCTGCTGCGGCTGATTGACAAGGAGGTCATCAGCCTTGACACCTGATGGTTCCACTTTGCTCTACCGTCGCCCCAGCACATCCTGGGCCTCCCCTTAGGGCTAGCACATCTACCTCTCGGCTTGAATCAATGGGAACCTGGTCATTCTGCCCTACATGCCTGTCTCCAGCGATGACAAGGGCTTTGTGGACCTGGTCATCAAGGTTTACTTCAAAGACACTCACCCCAAGTTTCCCGCTGGTGGGATGTCCCAGATGTCCCAGTACCTGTAAAGCATGAAGATTGGAGGCACCATTGAGTTCCGAGACCCAAATGGGCTGCCGGTCTACCAGGGCAAAGGAAAGTTTGCCATCTGTGCAGACAAGAAATCCAACCCTGTCATCAAGACGGTGAAGTCTGTGGGCATGTTTGCGGGAGGAACGGGCATCGCCCCAATGCTATAGGTGATCCGCGCCATCATGAAGGACAGGGATGATCACACCATGTGCCACCTGCGCTTTGCCAACCAGACTGAGAAGGACCTCCTGCTGCGGCTGGAGCTGGAGGAACTGAAGAACGAACATTCTGAGTGCTTCAAGCTCTGGTACATGGTGGACAGTGCCCCTGAAGCTTGGGACTACAGCCAGGGCTTCGTGAACGAGGAGATGATCTGGGACCACCTTCCACCCCTGGAGGAGGAGCCACTGGTGCTGATGTGCGGACCCCCGTGCATGATCCAGTATGCCTGCCTGCCCAATCTGGACAGCGTGGGCCACCCCAAGGAGCGCTCCTTCGCCTTCTGATGGGCGGGCCTGGGCTGGCTCCGCCCCACACTCACCGTGCCCTGTCTGCACCCACCCCTCCCGCTGTTGTCTGTTAACACCACTCTCCCCCACATCTCCTGCTGCGGCCGGGTTCAGCCTGGTCTGCCCGTTCCTGGGAGGGCACCCCGCTGGGCTGGTCCCCAAGGGGCCCCTTTGGGAGCAGGGCTCTGTTACAGGTGGGCCGCTGTCAGCCACCTTTAGGGCAGATTCCTGTCTGGGCCTCACTGGAGATGCCCTTCCCCACCCCCTCCTGGCAGGGGCTGCTGGGTGAGAGGCTGCCTCGACCCCAGGGTACAGCAGGCCCGGCCAGCAGGGAGTTGCGCTCTCCCTGGAGCTGGAGTAGGAGGAGGGGGCTGGCCGAGGGCCCTTCCAGCTGGCACATGGGCCCTCCCAAAGCCTCAGCATTTCCCCAAAACACCCAAACGTTCGGGCAGCTTTGGAAGCTCCAAGCAGTCGACCTCTGATTGACCAGCTTGGGGTCCCGGGCTGCCAGCCCTAATGGCAGAGCTAAGACGATGTATTTATCCCTCTGTCCCAGACCCCCATTCTGCTGCCCTCACCCCAGATGGGGGAGATTTTTAGCAGAGCCTCTTGTCTGAGGGATATTCTCAGTGGCCTCGACGTTGCCTTTAGACCACAGCGTGTCGGCCTCTTGCATATCGGCTTTTTAGAGTCATTTATGAGCAAATTGAAGTAAAACTTTGCTAATTTGGAAAAAAAAAGAAAACTAATTATATTTGTAAATATTTTAAAGAAATTCATTTGTTGTTGATTTCTAACTTAATTCTCTTGAGAATTCCTTAGAGAATGTGGACTCTAATACCAAGAATTCTTAGGAATTTGTGAAAAGTGTTTCAAGGTCTAGTACACTTTTTTTTTTTTGGCCTTAAGTCTATTTGGTCTGATATTAATATAACTACATGAGGTTTATTTTGGTATTGGATAGCATTATTTTCCTTTTAACTGTGTTGTGTACTTATATTTCAGGTGTATATTTCACAAACAGGATATAGCTGGATTTTGTATCTTAAACTAGCAGGTTTGCTTCGTGTACATTTATTGTGATTCCTAACATTTGGATTTATTTCTACAATCTTATTTTGCGGTTTCTATGGCACAGTAGGAAAAGTTGTGCAGTTTTAAGTGTTATTATTAAAAGATTCTTAGGACACCTTGTATTTATCCCGCTTTTTCATGCTCCTCTCTCCTTTCCTGTTGGTTTGTTAAAATTTTCTTTAAACCGTTTCCCAACCACTGGTTTGGAAGTTATACAAGGATATATAGCTTTTTTAGACTTTAGTCCATCTTCTTCCCAAACAGTAAAAAGACCTTGGGAGGTATGGATGCCAACTGCCTATCTATTTTGCAGGATGCTGTCCGGAATTTTAGTTGTAACTTATGTTACTACTCAGACATTACTAACTCATCACTACCACTGCTTTATATAGTCAATGACAGTTTAGATATTCCCAATGTTTTCCAAGCTTTTTCAGCAATCTTCCTCAAGTCTCTTTCCTTCCTCCTGCATTGAATCCTTTTTTGTTGTTGTTGTTGTTGGCGGTGTTGGGTCTTCGTTGCTGTGCACGGGCTTTCTCTAGTTGTGGAGAGCAGGTGGCTACTCTTTGTTGCGGTGTGCGGGCTTCTCATTTTGTGGTGGCTTCTCTTCTTGTGGAGCACGGGCTCTAGGTGCATGGGCTTCAGTAGTTGCAGCACACAGGATTCAGCAGTTGTGGCGCATGGGCTTAGTTGCTCTGCAGCATGTGGGATTGTCCCAGACCAGGGCTCAAACCCATGTCCCCTGCATTGGCAGGCAGATTCTTAACCACTGAGCCATCAGGGAAGTCCTGAATCTCCTTCTTGTTGTACGCCAAGTTGCTTCGTGAGGGTCTGCTGTTAAACTTTTAATTTTGTTCTTTTGCTGGGCACAGAATTGGTCATCACAGACTCGTCATCTTCTCTTAGCAATCTGAGCCTATTCTTTTTTTTTTTTTTTTTTTTGCGGTACGCGGGCCTCTCACTGTTGTGGCCTCTCCCGTTGCGGAGCACAGGCTCCGGACGCGCAGGCTCAGCGGCCATGGCTCACAGGCCCAGCCGCTCCGCGGCATGTGGGATCTTCCCGGACCGGGGCACGAACCCGTGTCCCCTGCATCGGCAGGCGGACTCTCAACCACTGCGCCACCAGGGAAGCCCTTGAGCCTATTCTTTATCTTCTGACTTCCATTCTTGCAGTTGTGAAACCAGCTCTCAGCCTAATTGCTTTTTTCTTTTTTGTGTGTGTTTTTATCTTCTTTGCATTGCTTTTTGTGATCTTCACTGAGTCTCTAATGTTCTGCATTTTGACTGTGATGTTTCTTAGTTTTAGACTTAGATTTATTTATCCTGATTTGGCCTCACTGGTTTCCTGAATCTGAGAATGTAAAGATTTTACATTTAAAATGTTTAATTTTGGAAAATTCTGGTCATTGTCTCTTTGTATATTGTGGCTCCCCAGGGTCTTCTGGAGGGAGGCCACCAGGGCTTGCTGCAGATGTGGGCATGCGAGTGAAGGGTGGGGCATTAAGGGTGCCTGCAAGGGTTTTGGCCTGAGCCCTGGGCCAGGGCAACGTCCTTTACTCCACACGGTAGAAGGCCAAGATTCCACTCAGGCTGATGCCCACTAGACCTCCAAGGAGGAGCTGGGTGATATGGGAGAGGGAGAAGAAAACACAGTCCTTGAATGTAAGAGGGTGTGGGGCAGGCAGGGCCATCAGCGTTGGAGGGACAGTGGGTGCAGGTGCCTGCAGTGGGAACACAAGCTCCTCCCGCCCATGTGCCCACCATGATCCCCTCTATGGACCAGGCAGCGGTTCTCAGACTCCAGTGCGTGCATGAATCACATGTAGAGCCTGTTAACTGGTCTCCTGGGCCCCATCCCGAGACTCTGCCTCAGCAGGTCAGGGTGGGCCTGTGAACCTGCATTTGTAGTGAGCTCGAAGGGGACGCTGGTGTTGCTGGTACCAGGACCACACTCTAAGGAAGACCACTGGGCTGGGAAGGGCTGCGGGCAAGCTGTTGGTGATCTGAGGGTTGGGGGTTGTAACAGTCATCTCCGATGAGAGGGATACATTTTGCTCATGTGCTCTCCTCTGTGTGGGCCCCCTAGAAGGGGTGGCCCTGGTGGCCCAGTGCAATGGCTCTGCCGTCCCATTGCCTGTTCCCGTCTTCCCTGGGGGATGTAGGGGCACTGGGAGCTGGTGACACCTCACGGAGCCACACATGGGTTGGCGTGAGCCTGCACCTCCCCCTGGTCATCCATGGGGAGTCAGTACCACGCTGCATCAGATGGAAGGCAGGCAGCATGTGTAACTGATGGAATTTAATGTACTCATGACACAAACACAGACAGGGTTGAAGGGGGTGGTGTCCAAGCACGGATGTGGATGACCCGTGCGCCCCACCCTCGGAGGCCAGGGGCCCTTCTTGGACCCCACCTCCCCTGGGGGGACAAACACTGATGTGGCTGAGTGACAGCATCGTGTGGCACAGGCTGGCCCTCAGAAGGCGCCTCTGTTGAAGCCTATGCGTCCAGGCCAAGGAGCCTCCAAGGAACAGCCATCAGCTGCAGCCTCTGATCAAAGTGCCAGGTTCTGGCCCGATGTGGGAAGGCGACCCAGCGTCAGCCTCGCTGGGGAGGAGGGCGAGGAACGGGGAGGTCCTGTCCTCGCTAAGTGCTGCCTGAGCGCTTCAGGATGAGGGGCAGGAGGCGTGGACAGTGAAGTTCACGTAAACAGCAACGGACCAAGACAAAAATCCAGGAACACTCAATAAACCTACAACGTTCAACAGAATGGCAACAAAACGGTGGCCCTGCCAGCCCGGCCAGACAGTGGTCTGGCGAGCGTTTCCCAATCTTTTCGTGACTAGGAGCTAAACAGCACAGAAGGCTGTATTTGATCTCTGGAGGGAAAGATTTCTTTCCTTCCCTTCAAACTGACTCGGGGGCAAAGAGACGAGACTTCTTGAAGATAAGCCTCTTCTGGGAAAAGGGACTTGGGGGATGAGAGTGGCGACGGCACAGCAGGTGCGCCTGGAGGAGGAGGGGCCCCTGGGTGGAGCCGGGAGGGTGGCTGGTGTCCAGGGGAGCCCTTCCTTCCGGCAGGCTTGGCAGGTGCTTCCTCCCAGTGCTTCCACCAGGAGCCCCAGTGCCGGGCCGGGAGCGTTGGCCACCGTGGCCCCTCACTGGGTCCGGAGCTGGTAATCTAGGAGTGAGGAGGAGGCGTCTGTTGTCTGCTCTGCACCCTGGACCCACCTGCCCCGACCCTGGGGCTGCTCTGTGAGCACCACCCTGGAGACAGCAGCATGCCCACCAGGGACCTTTTCAGCACCCCCCCGACCTGCCCCACGGGTGGGCCGCACGCACCTCCGTTCTGAGTGATGTAACGAACCCACGGTAGGGCCTGGTAGCCGCTCTTCTCGATGATCTTCAGGTAGCGCACCTGGGGCACAGGTACCAGGGCCCTAAGCATGCACACACCCCCATCCCCCTTCCTGGTCCCCGCTTAGTCATTCCTCCCAGGGCCAGGCTGTGACCAGGAGGGCGAGGGAGGGGGCAAAGGGCCTTGATCTGTCTGAACCTCTCTGAGGCTGAGGGAGGGTGGAGGTACTTCTAGAAGATGCGGCGAAGAGCCAGATGTGCGCTCTCGGGCACAGCCCTCCAGCAGATTCCTGGAGAAGGGGTCCCGTCCAGGGTTCTCTTCCCCATGCAGGTCTTCTGCGGAGGTGCCCAGGAAAACGGGTCCCATGGTGGCAAGTGCGTGGATGCTAGAGGCTCAAACTCTAGTTTTGGGGACTGAATGCGTCTCTGAGCTTGGAGCTCAAGCACAGGTCAGGTCTGGGTAAACAACCGTGGGCCTCTTTCCATTAGGGCCGGGCTGCCCTCGGAGACAGGCAGAGCCAGGAGCACCGCGGAGCCCCAGGACAAGCCAATTAGCACCCTTTTCTAACTGGCTGCACAGATGTCTGTCACCTGCAACCCTCTGAGCCTGGACTGACACCTGGTCCCGGTCCCTGTGAGGCCCCCCTGGGCCTATCCATGTCTGCTCTGGGGCCCTGGCAGCCCTGGCCGCATGTACCTGGATGCCGGAGGTAGTAAAGTAGGGGATCTCAAACTTGACACTGATCGGGGGCTTGCCCTCCTTGTCCTCCGCCTCCACGCTGGGCAGGCCGAAGTGGGCCCGCATCAGGTACTCCTTGCCGCCCTGGGGGAGAACACCAGGGTGGAGGTGGTCAGGCTGAGGCCCCGGGCAAGCTCGGCCAACAGATGCCCCTGGAGAATGCCAGGCTGCTGGCTTGGCCACCAACCTCCTCCTGTGTGACCTGCAGTCACCCAGTGCCTTGGCTTCTCCAAAACACTCATACTTGTCCTCCAGGCCTCACAGGCTGCCCCCACCAGCCCCGCTGGGGAAAACTGCTGAATTCTGAGGATGAAGAGAAAATTTCACAAGTTGCCAGGCACAGAAGCCTAGCTGCTTCAAGGAAAATAAGACCAACAGGCCTTGGGAGGGAAGAACAGAGAGGGAGAGCGAGCACACAGCGCAGATGTGGGCTGCCGTGGGACAAGGGCCCCTACCTGCCCAGGCCAGAGTCCAAGTGAACACCCCCAGAGCCCAGAAGGTGTGTGAAAGCAAGAGGGACATGTCAAAATGAAGAAAAGGGAACAGGGAGAGGCAACAAAAATAAGAGACCAAGGCTGGGGGCTGACTGATGAGCTGGCCCTGGGTCTTGCCCCCAAAGGGCGTGGCTCTGGTGCTGGAAGCTGAGCAATGACTCCAGAGATGGTGCTTGGAGCAGGGCCAGGAATGACTGGAACCCTCGTCTCGGCCATGAGGAGTCATGAGTCTTGGCCTGGTTGTCCAAGCGCCCGGTGAGCCTCACCCAGAACAGCAGGGAGGAGTGGGGAGCATAGCTCTCATCACACCCGGGACATGGAGGGTTTTGATCCCCATGCCTCTGGCAACAGCAGTCACTGCCGACCATAGCTACTTCTGCATGCCTCCGGCAGGGCAGGGCAGGAGAGAGCCACGCCTCCCCAGGGCTGAGCTCATGCTCCCCCCCCGCCCCCCCCCCCACCCCAGGATGAAGCGAGTGGTCAGTCTCTGCTCATCAGTGCAGGAATGTGGACTCTGCCTGACTCGATGCTATGTGCTGAGTGCAGATTCTGGGACAACGAGGGGAGAATAATGTGGTCTCAGCAACAGACGAAGCAGGCAGCAAAGGAATAAAATCAGCTCCATCAGCCTGTGTATGAAACAACCACCTGACCAAAAATCTGAGCCTTATAAAAACAAAGTGGAGGGACTTCCCTGGTGGCGCAGTGGTTAAGAATCCACCTGCCAATGCAGGGGACACGGGTTCGAGCCCTGGTCCGGGAAGATCCCACACGCCACGGAGCAAATAAGCCTGTGCGCCGCATCTACTGAGCCTGCACTCTAGAGGCCGTGAGCCACAACTACTGAGCCAGTGCTCCTAGAGCCTGTGCTCCGCAACGAGAAGCCACCTCAGCGAGAAACCCGCTCACCGCAACAAAAAGTAGCCCCCGCTCTCAACAACTAGAGAAAGCATGTGCGCAGCAACAAAGACCCAACACAGCCAAAAATAAATTAATTAATTTTTTAAAAAAAAGAATCTGCCTGCCAATGCAGGGGTCACGGGTTCAATCCCTGTCCCGGGAAGATCCCACACGCCACGGAGCAACTAAGCCCATGCGCTGCAACTACTGAGCCTGTGCTCTAGAGCCCGCAAGCCACAACTGATGAAGCCTGTGCGCTCTAGGGCCCATGTACCGCAACTACTGAGCCTGCATGCTGCAACTACTGAAGCCCACGTGCCTAGAGCCCGTGCTCCGTAACAAGAGAAGCCATCGCAACAAGAAGCCTGCACACCACAACAAAGAGTAGCCCCCGCTCGCTGCAACTAGAGAAAGCCCGCACACAGCAACGAAGACCCAAACGCAGTCCAAAAAAATAAAAAATAAAAAAGGTTAAGAGTAGTAATTATAGAAAAAGCAAAGTGGAAAATGAAAGCAAAACAATATGCAGAGAGGCTGGCCCTCTCTGGGGGGGGTGGAAGTCTGCAAGCCTACCTTGTGTCAGTCATGTCCATGTACATGGGTTTACTTCTCTTATTAATGAGAAAGACTTAGAGGTTGGCTCACAGACCAAAACCCAACTCCACACTGTAAAAGCAGAGTGAGAAAGGCTAAACCAGTAGAAAGAATGGGTGAAGGCATGCCAGCCAAAGTCAAACAAAATAGAGGAGGGCTGCTGCCACAGCGGAGAATTCAGGGCAAAGAATTACAGGTGCAGAGGATGATAGTCCACATCCTAAAGGCTATTCCTACGATCCATAGGGAGGATACAATAGATAGGAGTATCTATGCACCAAATAACATGGCAGCAACTTTTGTTAAGCAGATGCTACAAGAGAGGAGAAGAGAACCAGAGGAAGGCAGAGCTGGCCCAGCTCTCTGTCTGACTGATGCTGTCATGGCATCATGGCAGACCTCATGGCACATGTGTCAAATTCTCTACCCCAATAACAGAGGCCCTATCTTCTTCTCAACTACATATGGGATATTCACAAACTTTGACCTTCTATTAGTGCACAATGAACACTTCAATAAATTCTAAAAGTAGAAACAGCATGAATAACATTCTCTGGTCTCAAAGCACCAAATTTATAGTGAAGACAAAATGGAAAAAAACCCTTGACCAGGAAATTCAAACAAGACAAAACAAAACAAAAAAACACTCTCCATTCAATTACAGAATTTCCAGGTAATATCAAACATTACATGCCAGATCTATGGGCTATACAGCTAAGGCAGGGTTCAGAGGAACATTTGTGGCTTAAATATTCATTTATATCAATACAAATTTTAAAACAAAATAATCAAATTAAAATACAGAACTTGAAAACTAGAGCAAAGAAAGGATGAAGAAACTCAAATTAAAGACTTGTAAAACTGAAAACTATTACAACAAATAAACTAAAAAGTGAATCTGGAAAAAAAATACGCAAACTACCAGGTAACCTTATCAAGGAAAAAAGAAGGCACAAGTATGCAAAATAAGATATAACAAGGGAGAAGTAATTGTCATAAGAGAAGGGGAAAAAAAGACACCAATTTTCTACAACTCTGTGTAGACAAATTTGAAAACCTGGTTAGGATGGATAATTTTGTAGGAAAATACAATTTACCTAAACTGACTCCAACAGAAATAGAAACTCTAAATGGTCTAATTTCCACAGATGAGGTAGAGAAAGTAACAGAGATACAGATGGTCACACAGCCAAATTCTACCAATCCTCTCAAGGCAAGACGATCTCAAGGCTACTTAAACTGTTCTGCATCATGGAAAAGGGAGACAAAAAAATAATGAAATGGGTACAATATTGATACCTGATAGAGACTGTACCAAAAAAAAAAAAAATAAATCTCAGTTATGGATCTCAATGTAAAAATCCTACATACAATGTTAACCAACAGGATTAATAGCACATTAAAGAGAAAACAGATCATGATCAAGTGGGGTTTGCCAGAATGCATGGATGGTTCAAGATCCATCCTATATTAATATAGGAACTTACAGACACTGAAGAGGCGTTTGGGTAAATTCGTTGGCCATTTGTGCTAAAAACACAGTAAAGGGGACTTCCCTGGTGGCACAGTGGTTAGGACTCTGCGCTCCCAATGCAGGGGGCCCAGGTTTGATCCCTGGTCAGGGAACTAGATCCCACATGCATGCAGCAACTAACAGTTTGCACGCAGCAAATAAGAGTTCGCATGACACAACTAAGGAGCCTGTGTGCTACAACTAAGGAGCCTGCCTGCCCCAACTAAGACCCAGCACAACCAAATAAAAATAAATATTAAAAAAATAAAATAAAATAAAAAATAAAAACACAGTAAAATAGGACTGAAGTGAATTGTAGCCCAAAGCAGCAACACACTTAAGAGGGGAAACCCTGCCAGCTCCAGCTGGGGGCAAAGCCAGGAGGCTGCTCTCTCCACCGCCATTTACAGGCAATGGAGATAGTAAGTGAAGCAGTGAGACGCCAGAAGCTATAAGGTGCCCAAGAATGGGAGAGGAAAAGGGGAAACTGCATCTGGCTGCAAACAGTGTGGAAGAATATCTAAAAACCCATGAGAATTGAAAGAAAAACTACCACAAACAAAAAATTTAGTAAGGTACCAGGACACAAAATTACCATACAAATGTTAGCAACCTGTTGTAAGACACAATGGAAGAGAAGACCCCAGTTACCAAAATATCAACTTAAAAATTATCTTAATGAGAAATATGCAAAACCAGAAGAGATCTTTGGGGTGTCCTGGAGGCAAGGAGTGTTCTGTGGCTTTTATCCGGTTCAGTTGTGTTCACTCTGAGGAAATTCACTGAGTTGTACACATATCACTTGTTACTTTTCTGCATGTTATATTTAAATAAAAGTACCTTTAAAAACAACGGGAGAGGCCATATGAGGTATATATAAGGTAAGCATTAAAACATTCCCAAAAGGCACAAAGGTGAGAGTGGGGCAAGGCTATTGATAGGATAATTCGGCCTCAAAAAGGTGTTAATCCTTCCCAATTAACTTACAAATTTAGTGCAAACAAACTGATTCTAAAATTTATGAGAAAAATGAAACAAGCAAGAGTTGCCAGGAAACAGATAAGCAGTGAGGTTGTGGGGAGTTACGGTAGGGGTAGGGTTGGCCCTACCAGATGTTAAAACATAGAATAAAGTTAAAATGTGGCCTTGCGGCACGGAGAGACAGACAAGAGGATGCTCAAAAAGAGACCTCATGCCGCATGAAAATTTGATTTTTGAAAAACACGGCATTTCAAACCACTGGGGAAAAGATGGGACTTTTTAGTGAATGAGGTTAGGAAACTGGATAGCCATGTGGGAAAAGATAAAGCTGGATCTGTATGTCACCCATTTACCAGACTGTGCTCCAAAAGGACCTAAAGCCTAAGGTGAAAAATACTACTGTACTCGTTCTAGAAGCAAACATGGGTGAATTGCTTTATAGCCTGGAATGGGGAAGCCTTTCAAATCATGACTTAAAATCCAAACACAATAAAAGAAAGACTGAGAAATGTGACTACATTAAACAACAATTAAAAGAAGAAGCAATCAAAAAGGTTACACAGCAAAAAACACCAGAAGCAAAGTCAAAAGACAAACACCAAACACTGAGAAACACCATTTGCAACTGATATCAAAGAAAAGGTACTAATCTTGCCCATGTGTAAACAGCTTTTGGAAACTAAGAAGAAAATGAGCAAACTTGACAGAGAAGTGAGCAAGAGACAGCTACTATAGTTTCCCGAGAAAGAAGCGCAAACAGTCCTCTGAGACGTGAAAAAGTGCTCCATCTTGTTTCTCATGAGAAGGGCGATGGGCCGCACCCCGAGTCGGCGCAGCCGCTTACCCATCTTCCGGTCCCAAGGCACTCGTCACACAAACCCAGACTCAAGTGCTCAAAATCCTGAACACGAGCCAGGTGGCTATACCAGCCTGGGGGCCGGGGCAGGAAGTGCTCTACCTTCCTGGAGCTGGTGCTGGATTCCCGTGAGGCCCTGGCCCCAAGGCAGTCTGTTCCCCAGGAGGGATGTTGAGCTCTAAACAGGAGTGTCAGAGGGAGAAAGGAGGAGGGAGAGAGGGACCCCTGCCGTGACTCTGAAGACAGGCTGGTTCACACACAAGAGGAAGGTGGAGTGCCCCCCTACCCTGGGCCCCAGCCCCACCCCTGCCCCAGCCAGGCTGAGCCGAGCAGGCCTCTGCCCATGCCTGTCTGGAGGGGGTGCCCCGCCGAGAAGGGTGCTCACCGGGAAGGACTTGATGGACCACACAATCTCACTGTTCTCGGGGACCCACTTGACGCTCCCCACTGTCGTCTTGAACTTGGGTGAGTCGGCATCGTTGGGCACAGGGATGTGGATCTCCACGTTGTTGGCTGTTGACCGCCGCTTGAACTGGCTCTTGGCCTGGAGACGAGGCCAATGTGGCCAAGGTTGCGGTGGGCGAAGGTGAGACAGCCTGGCTCCCACCCAGCCTGCTCCCACAAGGGCCACATGCCCCTTGGCCTGGCCTCTGGGAGTCCCACTCCCAGCACTGAGCTGACCCCCACGCCCTCTCCCACCCCCTGAGGTCTTCCTTAAGCTCAACTTTGGACGGTCAGTCTCTGCCCTCCTGTCCCCTTGGTCTTTGGGACTCCCGATCCCTCCCTCTGGCCCTGGCCTCCAGGGAGAAGGTCTGTGTGACCAGGGCTGGCCTGGGCTAGGTGAGGTCACTGAGTGGCAGAAGTGCTCCACCTGGACACTTGGTCACAGGCCACTGCCATGGTGGCCGCACACAAGATCTGGGCAGTGTGTCCTCTCTGTGCCCAAGGCCCCGGACAGGCCAGAGATACCAGAAGGCCTGCACTAGGCGGGGGAGCCCAAATGCCCCCTCTTATGCCCCACACGCCTGGCTGATGCTGCGTGCAGGATGCACACACACCTTGATCATGTACTCGATGCGGCTGTGGGAATGCTTTTCAATCACAGACTCGATCCAGATCAAGGGCTTGACCTGTCGGGGAGAGTGAAGATGGCGCTCACAACCAGTCGTTTTACAAAGCCCTGTTTCACAGAGGGGAAACTGAGGGCAAGGGACCACAGGGCCAGGTGTGAGCCCAGCACACTGCTGCTCGGGGCTCCACAGCTGGTGCCAGGATGGGTCAGAGCATTAGAGAAAATGCAGAAAACATCACCGAGGACGCTCTGGTGGGGAATGCCTGGGAAAGGGGCAGTGGTGTCAAAGGGGTCTGGCCCCTCAGTTCAGAAAGTTCAGAGCCTTGCATTGTCAAACAGGCTCCTTGGAGCCCAGGCTACTCATGGGGAGCTGTGCCCATCCTGGGCATCACCTCACAAGACGTGAGACTCGCTGTGGACGGGGACGGCTCCCAGCCAGCAGGGAAGAGGAGGGAGGCTGCCCCAGGGGAGGAGCAGGGGCGGGGGCCTGGGGGCCCTCTTGGCTGGCGGCTGGTGCACTCACATGGGTGTTGAGGCGGTAGGACATGAGCTCAAACTCGCCATCGGGTGGGATGAAGGAGATGGTGCGGTCGTTCTCAAAGCGAGAGAGCCGCACACACTGGTGGAACTTCACGTCCTCCAGCTCCACGGACTTGCTTTTGCCACCTGAGGGGAGGTGGGGGTGAGGGCGGGACAGTCCCTAGGCCCCCCAGGCCACTCTCTCAGCAATGCTCCCACTGTCTAGGGTTCACTCCTGACACAGCAGAGCAGAGCTGCCCCCAGATCTGTGAGAGTATCTTGGGCCACGAACACCAAGGGGGCCGGCTTCTGAGGCAGCCACGCCCCATCTCTCCTCACCCCGCTGGAAGCCCCATTACGTCCCAAGATTGGGCTGAGGACAGGGCTAGTAGGCCTAGTTCACAATGAGTCCCCAGCCAGAGTTGCTGCCTGGGACATGTTTGCTGAATGATTAACAGACCCCACTGGAGGTGCTCGGTGATGGCTTGGGGCTCCCTGAGGGCGCCGGTCCTGTCATCCCTGGGGTCCTGTCTTGGTTTCCCAGCCCAGAGAGGCTGTGTGGGTTGAGCTCAGTCCTGAGAGGGGAGCTGCTCTGATGGGCTAACGTCAGAGAGGCCCTCACTAGCGATGCTGCAGACGTAATTATGACAACAAGCGCCACTGCTCCGGCCGCCGGTGGACCTGTGGTTGGCGGGGAGGCTGGTGGTCCAGTTTGCAAACACGGAGCCCCAGCCACCCTGGGCTCCTGAGGCCGCTCTGGCCATGCCCCACCATGGGAAGTGCTACATCCAGGCCAGGCAGCGCATGCTCGAACCACTGTGTGTGGCTTTTGAACAGCCCAGACCCAACGCCAGAGGTGAGGGCAGAAACTGGGTCTGGGAGGGGAGAGCGAGCCCGCAGTACCTTCCAGTAGGGTGGAGTTGAGGACCTGTTGTATGATGCTACATGTGCTTTGGCACCTAAGGTGCTCACCTGCACCTCTGGCCCTCGGAGCAACAAGGGGGCTTGACTTGAGTATTTTCACTCTCCCATGTCCTCTAAGTCCAGGTGTTAGTTTATTCGTTTTCACAGTTCTTGTAAACAACGTGAAAATGTTTCTAAGCCAAGTGCTTGAGATGAACTTGTTGTTCATCACGCAGGTGAACAGTCCCTCAGCTGCCCCAGGGGTGAAACCTGGGCCCCGGTGGCATACTCACGGCCCGTGTTGTCGAAGAGAACCTTGTCGTTGAGGCCCAGGCGCAGCTCAGGCATGCCCGACAGGAAGACCCGCATCTTGATGGAGCCCACAATCTCACTGCGTAGGACGTTACCGTTGGCACTGACCTAGGGGGTGGCGAGGAGGGGGTGAGGGGAGGCCCCACGCACCGGTCACTGTCCCCCAACCACGCTGTGTGACCCTCCTGGCCACTCCCATTCTCGAAGCCCTTCTCGCTGTCCCCTGAGTTGGGGAGGCAGGGCCAGGCCAGGCCAGGGAGGCAGACACTTACAGGTCCCGCCTTCTAGTCCTCAGGCCACACTAGGCTCCTCCCTTGCAGATGGGCCAGGTGATACTGTGCCTGGAATCCTCTCTGAGGGCTCTACTCTAAGTTGCTCTTGGGATGCCTGGGGCAGACCTGGTGGCTTGAGGCCGTGTGCTCGGCTGGCCTGGGCAGGGACTCTACCAGGTCTGCTCATCTGCTGGGAGCAGGCCAGACTGACTTTCCTGGAAATCTGTTTCTCCATGTGGGGCCTGGCAAAGTCCCTAGGGCTTGTTGAAGACGGAGCTTCCTGGACCCTGCTCCCAGGGCTGCCCTGATGTCTGATAACCACCGATCCAAAATAACAATACACGTAAGCAAATACAATCACAGCTACAACACTGACTGAGCAGCTCCTCCTCAACAGGGCGGGGCTGTGACTTGGGCTACCTTTTAACTCCTGTGCAAACCGGAAGGCATCTGAGAGTGCAACTAAAAATCACAGCAGGACGATGGGCAAACCCGGAGACTGTCCTCAGGGGGCCAGACTGCTGGAGCACCTCTCCTTGGGCCCATTTTAGAGACGAGGACACTGAGGCACAGAGAGGATGCCACACGCCGAGGGCACAGAGTGGCTGGCAGAGGTGCTGGGGCCACAGCCTGGACCACCACCCCGTAGTGCCATTCTGCATGAGGCCACATCCACACCAGCAAGTGAAACAGAGGACTACAAACTCAGAGGCCCTAGGGCCATATGGGCCGTTCCTTGGAGGGCCTGAGTTTCCGATTTCTGCAGAGAAGCAGGAAAATCTGTCCTGTCTTTAACTCAGATGTCTGCAAGTAACACGTGCACACATGAAAGCCCTTCGCATCTGAGGGAAGTGGAGAACTGAGGCGCCATGTGGACGATGACCCCGAGAAAGGCACAAAACAGGACAGAAGGCCCTGCGGGGTGTGGCTCCGTCACTTCCCGTCGCTCACTATGCTCTGACCATGCTGGCCTCTCACTGTCCTCGCCTCATCAGGCAGCAACCTGACCCCACAGCACACAGAAGCTGCTTCCTCCTCTGCCTCTTGCCAGCCCTGTCTGCCTGTCCATCCATCCTGTCCACGCTCGGGTGAGGGGTCATGTCAGGCTGCTCACTGCTGGGTCCAGCACGAGGACAGTGCCTGGGGCAGCGGGCACTCGGCGAGCCCGTGCAGACATGGCCCTTCGCCCCTGGGCTCTGGGCAGCTGGCACTACCACCTGCCTTACTCTGCGGGTCCTCCGTGTTCCCCCCCAACAGTCTGCCCTTAGACCCCCTTCTCTGGGGGGCTATCTCCCCTTGGGGAGTTGGGACTGCACCACCCTCTATAGCTGAATGATGCGAAAGAAGGCTCAGGAAGTGGAGACAAAAGCCATGCAGCCTCTAAGGCTAATCCTGGCCACCTGGGCAGCAACCAGGACGGTGCTGAGGCGTGACTGGCAGCCCAAAGCTGGTGCCTTCCCCAGGGTGGGCATGGAGGAGATGTTTGCCGGGGGATCGGCTGCCTAATTATACTAGTACAACAAGATTTTCAGAACCTGGAGGCCAATGTTGACTCTGAAGGCCGCCAGTTCTGCAATCAGACTTAGGAAGGTGTGTTCCAACATGACTGGGATGTCCATACCTGCCTCTTGCTGCCCCTCGTATGGAAGAACAGGGGTCCTTGGGCAGTGCCATGTGTAGGGACACACTGCGGCTGGGACGCCCCTGAACTCCCAGCACTTTCCCAGGCAGTTGTTTATAAGCTGCTCCCTGGGATTGCTTCTCCACCTTAGGACACCCTACAGCCATGTTCTGGGCTCAGTAAACAATTCAGACAAAGGTCCTCAGGCAGGAGGGGAATGCAGTGAGTGAGGCCACTGTCTTGCCTCATGGCTTAGTAAGTAAGAGAGCAAATACGTTTATATTCAGTCCACTGGGAGAATCTTTTTGAAAAGCACTGTTACTTAGCAATTGCATGTCTGGGAACTCGGCCCTCCAGAAATCCTGCCCAGATAAGGGAGATGCCCAAACACACATCTGAGGATGAGCAATCATGCTCATTTCTGCACTGGCTGTAACAGTCAGAAATGGGCACACCTAAGTGGCCCACATGACTGGACTGGCCCAGCCAATCCTTGTCTGCCCAAGTCATGGGAGTGAGGCCCTCTCCCGAGAGGTGACAGGCAGGCTGCAGGTGACATGGGACTGGCCTGCATCACCCTTTCTCTACCACTGACTACAGCTATAAAACCTGGGCAGGATGCATGGGCAACTACTGGAAGACTGAAAAGGTGGATCTGGGAGGAGCCGACTGAATGAGCAGTCCTCCCTACCCCCCTACCCATGTGAAAGTGCAGCAGAAACCTGAAAGTGGAACCAAGAAGTACGGTGCAGTCAGAGCTTGTGGAAGCCTCTGGCTCTAGCTCCAGGGGCAGAAGGGGAACTCCTGCCGCTCAGAAGGAGTATGGAAATCCCTCATTTACCCCCTTTTCTCTGTTTTCTCACGTCCCAGGCCCTAGGCAATTCAGCTGCCTTTCCGAGAGGGTGGGGCAAACCCAGGATTTCAGCCCAAGTGCAGACAAGCGCTAGAGTAGGGATCCAGAGCCCCGAGTTTTTGGCCACAGAACCAAAAAGGGAAGCCCCCAGCCAGAAAGCACCAGGTAGAGAGCAGAGAGTGAAAGGTTCAGGTAAGCAACCTCATGAAGTTGTTTATGTCTCCAGATCTCTCTAGAACCAGGCATGCATGGATACGATCCTAATTAGCACGCCAAAGACATCAAGAACCAAACTCTCCCCAGTCCCTGATGGACCACTGGGCAGTGCATATTTGGCATAGATTTAAATAGCAAAGGGCACAAAGGCTTTGAAAACTGAACCGATTCTCATGGCCCATAGACTGGGGGTTGAAACTTGTGGCCTGAACCTAACCAGGACAATTGTCAGCTGAAACAAACAAACAAAATCAACATTTTCTGTATAATTTAAATAAGACCTAGAATCTTACCCCAGGATATAATCTAAAATTACTCAGCATACAAAGAACCACGAAAATTTCAGTTCACATGGAAAATACAATCAACAGACACCAACGATGATATGGATATTGGGATTATCTGACAAAGACATTAAATAGCTAGGATAAAAACTGCAAACACTCTTGCAACAAATGTCAAACTAGAAAGTCTTGGGAAAGAAACAAGACTATAAGAAGAAGAATCAAATGGAAATTTTAGAACTGAAAAATACAATAACAAAAAAATCACTGAATGAGCTTAATAGCAGAATGGAGATAACATAGGAAACGGTCAGTGAACTTGAAAGCAGATCAATAGGACTTATCCAATCTAAACAACAGAGAGAAAAAAAAGATGGAATAGAATGAACAGAGCCTCAGAGACCCTTGGGACAATAACAAAATGTCTAACATTTATGTCACTAGAGTCCAGACGGAAACGAGAAAGAGTGAAATGGTGAAAACATATTTTAAGAAATAATGGATGAAAACATCCCGAGTTTGGTAAAGTACATTTGTAAATCTACAGATCCAAGAAGCTGAACAAGCCCCAAACATTAGGAATCCAAAGATATCCATACCTAGACACATCATAAGCTATCTGCTGAACACTAAAGACAAAGAAAAAATGTGGAAAACAGCCAGAGAAAAACAACACATTACCTACAGGGGAATACCGATTCGAGTGACTGTGGATTTTCATCAGAAACCATGGAGTCCAGAAGGAAGTGACACAACATTTTTAAGGTACTAAAAGAGAACTGTTAACCCAGAATTTGATATCCAGTGACAATATCCTTTTGGAATGAAGATGAAATAAAGACATTCTCAGATGAAGGAAAATGAAGGGAATCTGTAGCCAGTAGGCCTGTTTTGAAAGAATTGCTAAAAGAATCTTTTTAGATGGAACTGAAATTGTACCAGAAGGAAACCTGGAAAATTGGAAATGAGGGGAGAGCAACAGAAATAGTAAATATCTGGGTAAATATGGTCGAGAGTCTTCTTTTTCTCCTCTTGAGTTCTTTAAAGTATGTTTGACAATCGAAAGCAAAAATTTTAACACTGTCTGATATGGTTTTCAATGTATATAGATGAATATACAGGACAACTCTATGATGGGGCAGTAAAGTTTCTAAATTCCAATTGAAGCTGTAAAATATTAACTCTAAGTAGAGTATTTTATAGCAACCACTAAAATAACTATACGAAGAAAAAAAAGATAGAGTGAAGAAACAAAATGGAACACTACAAATGTTCAAAAAGATCACAGAAAGATAGGAAAAGGAAACAAAGGAATGAAAAACAGAAGGCAAGTAATAAAGTGGTATATTTTAATCCAAGCAAATTAACAGTTACAGTAAGTATAAATGCTCTAAATATATAAAAGACAGAGACTGTCAGAATGGATTTAAAAAATGACTCAATTATATGTTTTCTACAAGATATGGCACAGGTAAGTTAAAAGTAAAAGGATTAAAAAAAAAGGAGTAAAAGGATAGAAAGACATACACCATGTAAACACTAATCAAAAGAATTCTGGAGTGACAATATTGATAGCAAAACAGACCTCAGAGCAAAAAAATTATCAGGAATAAAGAGGGACATTATATAATGATAAAGGGGTCAGTTCACCAAGAAAACAGAAGAATCCTAAATCCATTTGCACCTAATAACAGAACTTCAAAATATGTGAAGCAAAGACACAGACAAATTCACAATTTATAGCTGGAGATTTTAATGCTCCTCAGTAACAGGTAGAACCAGTAGACAGAAAATTAGCAAGAATTGCTAGAAGAATTGAACAATGCCATTAACCAACTGGATTTAATTGGTATTTACAGAACACTCTCTCCAACAAGAGCAGAATGTACATTTTTTTCAAGGGTACATGGAACATTCACCAAGATAGATCATATTCTGGATCATTAAAACAGACCTTAACAAACTTTAAAGAATTGACAGTATATAAACTATATTCTCAGACAATAATAGAATTAAATTAAAAATCAATGACAGGGACTTCCCTGGTGGTCCAGTGGTAAAGAATCCTCCTTACAATGCCGGGGACGTGGGTTCGATCCCTAGTCAGGGAACTAAGATCCCACGTGCCACAGGGCAAATAAGCCCACGTGCCACAACTACTGAGCTTGTGCGCCTCAACTAGAGAGCCTGTGTGCCTCAAACTACAGAGCTCACGTGCTCTGGAACTTGCGCACCACAACTACAGAGCCCATGCACCCTGGAGCCTGGGCGCCACAACTAGAGAAGAGAAAACCTGCACGCCACAGTAGAGAGAAGCCCATGCGCCACAATGAAGATCCCACATGCTGCAACTAAGACCTGATGCAGCCAAAAATAAATCATAAAAAATATATATAAATAAATAATAAATAAATCTTTTAAAAAAATCAATGACAATGAGATAACAGAAAAACCTGCAAACATTTAGAAATTAAACAACACTTTTATTAAATAAGCCATGGGTCAAAAAGAAAGTCTCAAGGGAAATTTGAAAATATTTTGAACAAAAATGAAAATCCAACATATCAGTGTAGGATACAGCTAAAGTAGTGCTTAGAGACAAATTTATAGCATTAAATGTTTATATTAGAAAAGAAGAAAGTTTCAAATTAGTATCTTTAGTTTCCACTTTAAGAAACTAGAAAAAGAAGAGCAAAATAAGCCAAAATCATGAGGAAGAAAATATTAGAGATAAGACCAGAAATCACTGTGACTGAAAACAGAAAAATAATAGAGGAAATCAATGAAATCAAAAGTTGATTCTTTGTGAAAATCAATAAAACAGATAAACCTCTCATAAGATTGACAAAGAGAAAGGAAAGAACATAAATTACCAATATCGGAAATGAAAGAGAGTGTATCAGTACAGACCCTGTACACATGAAAAAGGTAATAAGGGAATACTATAAACAACACTGTGCATAGAAACTCAGTGACTTAGATGAAATAGATCAATTTCTTAAAAACAGCAAACTACCAAAACTCACTCGAGATGAAACAGAAAATCCAAATAATCCTATAATCATTAAATAATTGAAATTCGTACTGAAAAATAAATCTCCAGGCTCAGGTAGTTTTGCAGGTGAATTCTACCAAATAAAATTAAAAATAAGCAATTTACAATGGCTTCCAAAAAATGAAATACTTAGGTATAAATCTAACAAAAAATTTGTACATGGTAAAAACTAGAAAATGCTGATGAAAGAAATCAAAGATGACCTAAATATATAGAGAGAGACATACTGCACTCATGGATTGTGAGACTTAATATACTAAAGATATCAAATCTCCCCAAATTGATTAATAGAGTTATTTAACACAACACCAATCAAAATCCCAGACAAGCTGATTCTAAAACTCTACACAAAGGAACTAAAGAGCTGAACAATTTTGAAAAAGAAGAATGTTGTGAGAGTCACATTATCTGATTTTCAGACTTACTATAAAGTTACAGTTATCAAGACAGTGTGGTTATTGGTGAAGGAACAGATATACAGATCGATGGTAAAGAACAGAGTCCAGAAATAGAGTTGCACAATATGGCCAATTGTTCTTTGACAAAAATGCAAAAGCAATTCAATGGAAAAAGGATAATATTTTCCAAAATGATTTTACAACAAATGAAAAAAAATGTTTAATATGCAAAAAAATGGATATATGCCTCACACCTCAAATAAAATTTAAGTCAAAAATATCATAGACCTAAATGTAAAACTATAAAACTTCTAGAAGAAAATTTAGGAGAAAATCTATGTGACCTTGGGTTTGACAATGAGTTCTCAGACATGGCACCAAAAGCTTAATCAATTTAAAAAGCTGACATTTGGACTTTCTCAAAATTAAAAACTTTTGCTCCGTGAAAGACAATGCCAATAGAATGAAAAGAAAAGTGACAGACTAGGAGAAAATATTTGCAAATCACACATGTGACAGAAGACTTTATCCAGAATATATAAAGAACTTTCAAAACTCAACAATCAGAAAACAAACAACTCAAAAATGATCAGAAGATATGAAGAGACACTTCTCCAAAGAGCATAATGATGCCAAAGAAGCACATAGAAAGATGCTCAACATCATTAACCATTAGGGAAATGCACATTAAAGCCATGATGAGACACCTATTAGGATGACAGAAATAAAAATGTTGATCAAGGATGTGGAGCAACCGGAACTCTCATCTGCTACTGGTGAAAATGCAAAAATGTTAACAGCCACTCTGGAAAACAGTTTGGCAGTTTCTTACACAGTTAAACATACACTTACCATATGACCCAGCAATCCCACTGCAGGGTATCTGCCGTAGAGAGATGAAAACTTCTGTCCACACATAAACCTATACATGAAATGTTTATAGCAACTCTTTTAACAACTGCCAAACGTTGGAAACAACCCAGATGTCCTTTGATGGGTGAATGGATAAACATACTGTAGTTCAACATATAAAATAAACAAATATAAGAAGAAATAAACTTTTGATAACAGAGTAACTTGGATGAATCTCAAAGGCGTTATACTGAAAGAAGCTAGATTCAAAGTGACACACACTGTATGATTCCACTCATACAACAATCTCAAAAAGACAGAACTATAGTGATGAAGACCAGATCAGCAGTTGCCAAGGGTTGGGAACAGGCAGGAGGGTGTGACTACCAAGAGGCAGCATCCAGGGAGGTTTCTGAGGTGATGGAGTTTGTTCTGATTCCTGGTTATGATAATGGGTACACAAATCTGTACATGTGCTAAAATTCATAGAAAATATGGTCAATTACCAAATAGTCACTTAAAAAATAAAATTAAAAAACAAACGAACATACACAAAACAGTAAAAACCAAAAAACCCGAAAAACAAGTCACAGGAGAACTACATCTTATGTTCTCAGTTTCACAGAAAAACAATGTATGTCTGTATATCTACAGCACGAGGTCCCAAAGGATGACAATGAATCCTTAAGCGATGTGGCCCTTCTGATTACAAAGCCCTTCACTTTCAAAGTCTATACACTGCTTTTTTTTTTTTTAATGATGTGCATGCATTCACTCTAAATAAGAACAGAAACTAATGAAGATAAAACAAGCTCACATTGCAATGAGCAGCCCAACCTGAATCCCGCTGATCTGCTATCACACAGAAACTACCTGTTTCTCAGGGCCTTGCTAGTTTTAAAAGTAGAGCTGCTTTTATTTCCAATCATGGAGAAGATAAAATTTAAAAAAAAGAAAAGGAAGCCTACCAGGAGATTGACGGACTCAATGACGTCCAAGAACACCTCGTTCTTCCGGTACTTGATGCCCTCAGAGCGCCAGGACACTGCGTTGGTGACGGTGGCTGGGGGCCGTGGGGCCCCTGTTTCCAACTTGTGGCCTTCCTGAGTTATGTACCTGTGGGCCCGGGCTCACAGTTAAGCAGCTCAGGCACAGACATTCTTCAAAACAGCCCCTCCCTGTAGCAGGCGCCAGGAAAGGCAGGCTCTGGTTTCACCTGAGGCTGTTTAACACAAGAATATCTTACGATTTCCAAAGCCTCCAACAAACTCTTCAGTTACAGTGAGTGCAGAGTGGTCACTTTTAGGGAGCCAAGGAGACAGCGTTGGTGAGGAAAACAAGAAGTGGGCATGAAGTGCTTCCCCTGCTGGGGGTGCAGAAGGGACCAACCTCCTAGGGGTGTAACCTGGTGACCCTGATTCCACTTGGGGAACAACAGATGTGAGATGTGCTGAAGTTCATGTGGCTTCTCTGAGTGTCCCTCTGCTCCCCTGTAAAATGGGAAGACAGCACCCCTGATTGTGAATGGAGTGAAAAAAGCGCTTGCACAGGGCCTGGTTCACAGGAAGTGCTTAATCCACGGTGACTGTTACTTGATGGGCAGGATTCCAAAGGAGGGAGATTTTTCATCATAGCTTCATATATGACAATAAAAACAAAGGCAGGTGACTCCCTAATAACAAGCCATTTAGCACACTTCTGTGGATGGAAATGAAGACCTCGCAACAGGAAAAATGCTCATGCTACGCACGGATGCTGCGTGGAAAAAGGACCCACAACTGTCCCAGTGACTTAGTAAACTTCTGGTGCGGCTGGAGACAGGGCAGGGGGACCAACAACATGAACATACGTTTGCTTCCTCCACCTCCAAACCTGCTGACGACATCAATGTTGTGACATCACCCAGGAGGGGCCTGACCCCTGCCCCCCATCCCTGGGCCCCATCCCACCCACTCACTCCTGCAGGATCTTGCTGTCTGTGGTCTGGGGGTAGCCGAAGTCCATGAGCTCATCCAGCAGCTCGTAGATGATGACGAAGTTGTCGCGGATACTCTCCTCTTCCAGCTCCTTGAAATATTCCGAAAATACCTGTGGTGTTGCGTGGGGGGCAGATCGTTGAGAGGAAGGATGAGGACGGGATGAACGCTTGCACAAGTTCATTTGCCCTTCGTGCCCTGAGGCCCCTGCTAACAGCCCTTTTGTCCACGAGCTGCATTTGCCCGTTTCCCAGAGTGCTATGGACGAGGCCTTGGGCTCAGGGAATGTGGGCAGGAGGACAGCAGTGGCCGCCTATGAGGCAGGAACCAGGCTGGGGGAGTACAGGCGTCAGGCCTGGTCAGAAGCCCCACCCCAGCGGGCCCACTCTCCTCCCCTCCCTGACAGACACTCCCAGGCCTGGGGCCCCTTCCCATCTTCTCTTTAATCCTGACTGTAACTATCACCCTTTGCCTCTGAGCCAGGAGTGACTCAGGTGAGGGACAAGAACCACTGTGGAGGGGACAAGTGGCTCTTCCAGCCTCCTCTGGCCTCCCTGAACTCCAGTCTGTACAGCTGTGCCTGCAGACGAATCTGCCCCATTTCAACAGAAAATTAAGAGGATCAAAGCAGGGATGCCAAAGGAGACAAAGGGAAGAGGAGCTTGGTCGAAGCTCTTTCATGAGCACAAACACTGAAGCAGAAAGGCAATGCCACACACTTCAGGGAGGAGAACCTTCCTCCTTCCCGCTTCCCCGTCTCCACACCCCAGGACTGCAACCGCTGGGCCTCTCCTCTGAAATCACAGGCAGCGCAGCCCGGCCTGCAACAGCTCTGGAATGCAGGCCTACTCCTCAGCCTGCACCCAGGGCCTCCCCGGGGGACATGCTGCTCTCCTGCCCCCATGTCCTCACTGCCCACACCAGCCTGTTCCCCAGCGTCTGGCGTAGATGGCTCCTGATCGGGCTGCACAGGGCATCATCTGAGGGATGAAAGCTTTCCTGGGCCCACCCCAGGCCTCCTGGGCCCATCGCCCGCTTTCTTCAACCCCACAGCCCCCACTTTGGCCGCGCCCCTCCATCTGTCTCCTGGAAATCGGCCTGGCCTCCCAGCTGCCTTCAAGTGCTTTTTCTACTCAGCAGCCAGAGATGATCTTACCTCGAACCAGGTCTTGTCAGTCTCCTGCTTAGTGCCCTCCACCATCTCTCGCGAGACTTGGAATGAAATCTGAACTCCTCGCTAGGCCCTGTACATCCCGCCCCTGCCCACCCCGCCCATCCCTATGGTCTAGCCCTGTCACCTTGCTGATAGCAGCCCCACACTCTGTCCCGAGCACACTGGCCCACCTGATGTTCCCTGACTGCACCACGTGCACTCCCCCGCCAGGGCCTTTGCATGTGCTGCTCTCTGCCTCCCCAGCTGTCAGCTGGGCCTGCTGTGTGTCACCTCTCTCCAAGGTAGGGCCTCAGGCCTCTGTGTTTAGGCCCCGCCCCCACAAGATTCCGAACAGAACTTGGCTCCGCCCTCCTCCTGCTTTTCCCACCTTCCTAATCTCTGACTCATCTGGTTACCCTCCACCCTTCCGCAGCCAGCTAGGGGGCATACCTGTCCCTCTTGGAGTCATGGCGCACCTGGCCTGAGCCCCACCTCCCGTTCGCTTTCCTCTCTTCACCAGGCAGAGGGGCAACTAAAGCCACAGAATCCCACTCACGGATCACGTGGAGCTCCCCCATCTCACTTCTGGGGTTCCAGCTCCAAACTCCCTAGGGATGCTGCAGCCCTCGGGAGGCTGGTATGGGGAGGCACACTGCAGTGCCAGGGTGACGGATTCCCCTGTGGCTCAACTCACCTGCACCACCTTGTAGAGGAAGGAGAACACCAGTGACACGCACGCGTTCTTCTTAGAGGTGGCGACCACTGCATGGCGGCTGCAGTCAAGGAGCGGTCAGAGGCCTGGGCTGCCACCCCACAGACCCCAGTTCACTGCATGTTTTGGAGCCACCCCAAGCCATGACTCGGCCCTCAGCGGGTTTCCGACCTCCTGGTCTGAGCTGGGCCTGGGACACAGCAGTTACAGCCAGAGGAGGTCCCGGCTCCCAGGGAGCGCTCAGCTGACAGAGGGGCAGCAGGGGGCACAGGGAACCCACCCCAGCTGCTGGGTAGCGGGGGCTGCCCTGAGGAGGTGATGCCTGAGCTGAGGGCTGAAGCCCAGGGTGTGGTAGAGGGCACTTCAGGTGGGACGAGCAGCCTGGGGCAGGAGGAGGTAGTGTGGGTCATCCAGGAGCGGAAAGCAGGAGCACAGTCGGCCCTTCTCCAAAGCCCATCGCTTACGTGACCCTCCTGAGGTCCAGGGCTCCCCAGGCAGGCTCCGGCGGAAGCAGCCGGGGCCAATTCTAGCTCAAGCCTTTCTTTGAGCCTTTGCCCCTGAAGAAAACCTTTTGAATGAAGCCTCCATTTTCTCACTAGTATGATGGGGGCCTGAGAGTGGATTTACTGAGGTGATGTATGTAAAGTGTCTGGCACACTTCCTCTGATGGGCAGGGGGGGGCGGGGGGGACGGCGGTGGGGGTCGGGGTATGTCCTCACCTCTTGGGGTCAGTGTATACTGGGCACTTCCTGTTCCTCTTTCCTTAAAGGGCCTCAAGCCACGCAGGGAGGCCAGTTCCTGTGCACTGCGCCCTGGCCATTCACAAGCCTGTGCCACTCCAGTGCCAAGCTGTGAGCTCTGGGAGGGAGAAAGGGACTGCCTCTACCTCACTTCCTGCCTCAGCTGGCCCAGCGCAGGGCCCCAGGACATGGAGCTGGGCCAGTCAAAGGAGTGCTGGCTTCCCACCTCTAGTCCGGGCAACATGCCATCCAGGTGCTCTCTAAGGAGGGGCAGAGGGCACCTCTGACCCTCATGGCTGGGCCTTGCTGGAAACTGCCACCTGACAATGGAACTCAGGCTGGAACTCAGGCAGGATGTGCTGGGCACTGGCACCCAGAGGGGCAAGCCCTCGATGTCTCCTCCCTGGCTGCCCATGCGTGAGACACTGGGGCCCAACTGGAAACCGGTCTGACGGCTCCTGCTGCGCTGACACAACTGCCCCTCCCTCCTCTCCATACCCGGGCAACCACTGCCCAGACCCAGGGCAGCTTCCAAGATAGCCAACTCTTGGCTCACAGGCCACCTACCATACTCTACAGAGCTGCCCCTGAGGCCTTCCAGAGAGGTGTGAAGAAACAGAGGCACGATGAAGGGAGCCAGACCTCAGGGCACTGGGTGAAGGTCCCAGGCCAACACCTCCCGCCCTGTAACATGTACACAAATCACTAGGGATGGCCTTGCTACAATGCAGATTCTGACCCAGCAAGGCTGCATGGCATCTGGGATTCTGCATTTCCAAAAGGCTCCCAGGGGATGCTCGGGCCCGTGGACCACACCTGCACTAGCGAGGTCCTGTGTGTCTCCATGAACACGGGAAAGGGGAGAGAACCCACGTCTGCTGGGTGTGATGCATCTGCACCAGCTCAACGGACCCTAACAGTCCTGCTCGCACCGGACTGTGGGAAGGTGAGGACTTGCCTCCAGTCACATAGCTACTGGAGCTTGGGTCTGAACAGGGCTGTGTGCGGCAAAGCCATGCCCTTCTTGCAGCAGTGCGGATACCAGAATGTGCCTGACCAAAGCCATGGGGGGCTGGTCAGACCTCACGGATGGAAACTGGCTCAGCCAGGTCTCCACATGAGCCTGAGCACGGGGGGCTCTGAGATCTGGGCAGGGTTGGGAGGAATCTCTCCCCTCCTCTGTATCCCACCACCCTTCATGATCCAGGCCACCGCCCTGCCCACCTCCGCCTCCCCACCCCGCCCTATGGCCACTTCTGATCCCTGAAGTCTGGCATCCACTCAGCAGCCAGAGACTTTCAGAAAATGCAAACGTGCCCGTGTCACCCCTCTGCCTGAAACCTTCCGAAGACTTCCCAACACACTTAAGGTGATTTCCTATGAGGCCTTGCAGTGCACACCCTGCTGACCACTTGGGCCCTGCTCCTACCATGCAACCCCCTCCAGGGCTCGTCACCCCCCACTACAGCTTCGGAATGAGACTTCGCCTGGGCTAGTGCTCCTCGTGCCGGCCAACTCCCGTGGCTGGCAGACACCTGGCCTTCCTGCAGGTCTCCTCCAGGATGTCACTTCCTCAGGGAACCCTTCCTGGCTCCCTGGACCTCTGTCACACTGGTCATCCTTGGGCAGCAGGGAGCTCCAGAAAGACAGGGCTGTGCCTCATGCACCCCACTGGCCTGAGCCAGCCCTGGGTCAGCCGGGTCAGGGGCCGGCAGCCCTCAGTTGCACGTGTGTGTGAATGCACACACATGTCCACACGGGGCCCCCTGGGAGCCCCCTAGCCAAGGGATACGATACAGGTTGTTGTGCTTGATCCACATGAAGCGGACTCCCCCATGGGCCAGGATAGGTGACAGCATCCCCTCCTCCTCTTTCTCCATCAGGATGGGCATGAAGTGCTCCACCTCCGACATGTCCACGTCACCGCGGTAGTTCCGGCAGATGAGCACCTGGGTGGAGGTGGAAGACGGGGAAGACACTTTCACCTTGAGTTCCACCAGCTGGATGGCTGGGGTGGCGGGTGAGACGCACCAGCTTCCTTCCCTCCAGGGACCCCAAACACACCTGTCCATCAAAGGGCCATCTGATCTCCATCCCCCAGGGGATTCCTCAAGGAAAGCATTTCGCCAAGTGAACTTCCACAGGGGCCAGTGGGAATCTTCCCAGAGGGAGCGTGGAGGGGGGCTATGGGGCAAGAGTCCAGGACCGCGTCACTCGGGAGATGCCAGGTTAAACAATGTCCCATAGGCTCTCATTGCAGATCTTCTCAGAGCCTTTCTGTGCTAATGAGCCCTGCTCTTCTGTCTGTGTCAGGAGAGGGACACTGCTAAGTGTTCACATCTACCAGAACCTGCCTGTGGCCTGAAGAGAAGCTCTTCTCCTCATCTCTCTCTCACGGCCTGTGGGTTTGGATGTGAAGCATCACTGCCGATAGGAAAGGAAAATGGGACAACCACTGTGGTAAAGTTTGACAGGTTCTCAGAAACTTCTAATCCAGCTTATAACCCAGCCATTACTCTCTTAGGTATTCACCCAAGAGAAAGGAACCATACGTCCACATGAAGATGCATGCATGGATGTTCACAGCAGCTTATTTTAAATAGACTCAGGCTGGCGAGAATGCCAACGTCTTCAACAGGTGAATGGAGACATAAACTGTCCAGCCACACCATGGAACACTCCTCAGCTATGAAAAGGAATGACTACTGACACTGGCAACAGCATGAGAGAATCTCAGGATCACTGAGCCGAGTGAAAGAAACCAGACAATGAAGAACATATCTACGTGATTCCACTGAAATAAATAAATCCTGGGAAATGGTAACAGAAAACACATCAGTGGCTGCCTGGGGACAGGCTGGATACAGACGGGTGTGAGGAAGCTTTAGGGGGTGATAGAATATGTGTTTATGGTTTCCTGGGTATACACAATGACTGAACTCATCAAACTATATGCTTTAAATAAACACAGTCTGTTACATGGAAGTTACACCTCCCTGAAGGAATGAAAAAGGAGGTGTGAAGCTATGCCATTCTGAGCAAGGCCCCATTTGGAGATGCCGCCTAGAGCTGCTGCCACTCTTGTGTGTCCATGAGGACAGCTGGCAGTATAACTCAGTCATATGCTGAGAATGACACCACAGAGCTGACCAGCCTGGGAGCCGCCTGCCTCAGAACCTGTAGTTTCATAAGATACATTGTCTTACTGTTACAAGCCAGAGAGAGAGAGACAGAGAGACAGAGAGAGAGAGAGAGAGAGAGCGCGCGCGCAGGCGAGTGAGCAGGCGAGAGAGAACCTTCCTTTTCTAGTTTCTCCTTTGTGGCCTATGGGCAAGGGACCCTGTGCCCTCACTGCTGTTCAGAAGGCCTCTTAGAGACTCAGCACCCAGTGGGTGAGCTTATGGGTACCTGGACCAGGCCCTGGCACAGGGATTCCCACATACCCTCTCATATATTCTTTGCCAGGAGTATATATTGCCTCATATACTCCCCCCACCATGAAGCAGGACTGATATTTTTAAAGAGATGGACAGTGATGTCCAGAGAGGTGGCACCACCTGCCTGAGGTCACACAGCGAACAAAGGTGAGCCAGGATTCTAACCCCACTTCTCACTCCCTTCAGGGCCACTTCTGCTTGATAAATATTGCTTTCCTGGGCTTCCCAAGCCCACCTTCTACCCCATGTATCCAATTTTGGGGGATGCCACAGGCATGGAGTCCCCGGGCCCCCAGTGTGTTCAAAGGAAAGAGCAGGGAGCAATTTATTTTGCTCACCTTCATCACCAAGGCTGCAGAGAGGTCCACTCATTCATACCGTCTACCATACATCATGCTGGGCCTGGAGACACAGGGGTGACCAAGACAAACAGGGTCCCTGCACTGAGACAGCTGGTCAGGGGGAAATGAGAGACTCTGCAAGGGTATGACCTTCAAACTGAGGCCTGAGGGGACAGGCAGGATAGAAGCAGAGGGACCAGTGTGGCTAAAGCCATGGGGTTAAGGGTGCAGCCCATGTGGGCACACCTAGGAGCACTGGTTAGGTAGAGTAGGGGCAGCCTCGGAGCTCAGGCTGCAGGTCAGGACAAAGGCAGGAGACAGGACAGATTGGAGGGAGGCAGGCAACGAGGGGACAATCCTCAACCCTTGGTGCTGATCCTGACCCCACAATTCCTTCCTCGCAGACAGTGAGACAGGCGTTCTTAAACAGAATCAGATCAGATTGCTTCTTGTTTAAACTGCTGCTACCCCAGCCTCCCCTCATACAGAACAAACTGCAAGTCCATCCCCATGGCATGTCTTCACAGCCCCTCCAATGCCTCTCCATCCATGCTCCCCAGACTCACCCCATTCCAGCCATCCTGGTCAGCACCCTAGCTCTCTCTAAGCAATCTACATTTGCTCCTGCCTCAGGGACTTTGCACCTGCAGTTCCCTCTGCCCAGAATGCCCTGGCCTAGATCTTCTCGGTTCTTAGACCTGAGCTCAGATGGCACCTCCTCCAAGAAGTCTTCCCTGCTCACCCTGGCTAAGATCATATCCTGCCCCTTTCCACTCCCAAGCCCACTTCACCTTCACTGCCCACATCACCACTGCATTATATATTCATATCCTCATTTATCATCTGTCGCTTCTACCAGAGTCTAACACTCCCTGAGAACAGTGACCACTTTCGTCTCGTTTCGGCTGTGTCCCAGCACCCACAACAGAGCCTGGCCCATAGTAGCTGCTCAGTGAAGTCTGTGCAGTGAACATGGCAGTGAGGAAAAGGAGGCCAGGATAATGCCCATGTCTCCAATGTGGGCAGCTGCATGGATAGTGGTGTCAATCACTGAGATGGGGAGAGAGAGCAGGGCTGGCAGGCGGCAGGGAGCTCATCTGGGGAAATGCCAAGTTTGCGGTGGCCGTGAGACCTCCAAGGTGTCCTGGAGGCCTGTGGATCTCCAGATAAGTGCTCTGGACTTTGGAACAAATTTGAGAGTCATTGGCACAGTGACATAAATCAAAGTCTGCCTCAAGGAGAGCAACAGTACGGGAGGCACGCCAGGCCCAAGCACGAGGAGCCGACGTCCAAGGGGAGGGCAGAAGATGAGGGGCAGCAGTCAGTGAGAGAAACGGGGAAAACAGAGAGCACAGCAACCTCGAGGCCAACAGAAGCCTGCTGAGGAGGAGCATAGTAGTGGTGTCAGAAGCTGCAAAGAAGCAAGAAAGATAAGGGCAGAGAAATATCCATGGAGGGCTTTCTATCAGCTGAATGTGGCCCCGCTGGTTTCCTTGGTGATCAGAGGCTCTGGCTGGCAGGCAGATATGCGGTTGTGAATTTCCTGACTTTATTTTTTATTAAATGAAGTCTGCGCAGAAGGCAAACTTTCAAAACATGAGGTCCATGGGGAGTGGAATAATAAATGGTGTGATGGTCACTGAGGATGGGAGGCAAACCCACAGCTGCCTCAGGAGCTTCCTGAAAGGCACGTATAATCATACTTCTTCCAGGCTATTGTCTCCTATGGTGGCTGTTCCTTCTTGGGATCAAAGTGGTTCCCTCTGTCCTGCTCTCCCATCTGGACATCCTCAACACCCACGGCCCTCTTGGTATCATCCTCCAGGCTCCAGCATTACCCAGGACTTTTGGCTTGCCAGCGCCAGCGGGCCCACTGTGACACCTCCTCGTTCACCTGACTGCCACCTGGTCACCTTCCCAGCTCTGGCATCTCCCTCCTCCAGGAAGCCTTCGTAAACACTTCTCCTCCCGCCAGCCCAAACTGAGGCTGGGTAACTGCATTACCTGGGGCCTTGTCCTTGTGGCTAATGGGATCTGACCATTTGGATCCATGTGTCTGCTTGGATCTGTCAGCTTCCATGCACCTCCCCTACCGGAGCTCAAGGTCCGTGGGGACTAACATGGCCTGTGGACCATGGGTGGTGCTGAGCCTGCCTGGTGTGTCTGCTCACCGAGTTCACACACTCGCCCTAGGTCATGCAGCTGAGCAGCAGAGACAGGTTTTGAGCTCAGCCCTAACTCCTCAGTCACAGAGCGATGGTCCGCACTGGAATTGGTGCCTACTAGGTGCTCATGAAATGTTTGCTGAAGAAATGAGTGATCTGAGTAGGCAGCCTGTAGGACCTCTGGTGACACAGTGGCCAGGGAGGAAACAAGAACACGTGCTACAAAGACTTGGGGAACACTGCACCCTCCCAGCCCCTGGTGTGCCCTGTGTCTTTCTTTGCCTCCAAGAAGGTTGAAGAAGGGAGCCTAGTACTGGGTCTCACTAGCTGTTGACTTTGGGTGGCATCCAAGGCAGGCAACCCACTTAAGGGACTCTGGGAAAGTGCTGGGGGTGGGGAATGGAGCAGCAAGGGACAGTCACTTCACCTCTTCACTCCCTGCTGCTTCTGAGCTAAGTCCTGCCCACTTCACCTAGGCTCGACACCGGTGTTTCTTTCACTCACTGATGTGGGGCTTGTTTAATATTGTTGGTTCTGCCCTATTCTTGTTACTCCCCAATGCAAGAGGTCTCTTGGCTTCTAGCTGGGATGGACTTGGGGGAAGGCAGCAGGTCACTTCTGAAAAGTTTTGAGATCCCTCCTTTATGAAGCTTTCCCAAAAACCCCTGGGAAAGGCACCCAAGGCCTAGTTATGTCCAATTCCTCCTTCATGTCTCAGCCGGGTTTGTCACTCCCCCTGGGCAGCCCTTCCTGACCCCCAGCAGAGGCTGACTCTCCCTATTATATCATCACTGCTCCACCACTGCAATTTATATTTATTTGTGCTTTTTGAGATCAGTGTCCCTCTACCACCAGATTTTGAGCTCCAGAAGGACAGGGACTGATTTCTGATTTTGCTCCCCAAAGGCAGCCCAAAGCTTAGCACCCTGCCTGGCACTTAGTAGGTGCTCCTCAAATATCAGCTGAATGAACAATTGATTCTGGGTTCAACTCCTAGACCTGCCACTTCTCTGTGACCGGTGTGACCTTGGGCAGATTGCATCGCCTCTCTGTGCCTCAGTTTCTCCCTCTGTTAAATGGCACTCCCACCACCCACTTCACCTGACCCTTGTAACTCAATGTCACAGTGAACGTTAAGAAATCCCTACAGGGACTGGCACAGAAAAATCGCTGAATAAACATAAGCTGCTGCGCTCCCAGAGGGCGGGACTGGCCCGAGGGCACACTGTCCCCGCAACGCCTCACCACCTCTGGTCAAGGGTCGTGCAGCCCCTCGGCGCCAGGCCTGGCTTCCAAGCGGGCTGCGGCCAGCGCTCCCCGGCCCCCACGGAGGCCTGGGCCGCCAGCCCACAGGGGTGGGGGATGAGGGTCTTGCAGCCGGTTACCTGGCAACGGCGGCAGCCCACTGCGTTATCTAGCAACGAGGCAGGGCTAACGCGGACCTAAGACCTCTTCCTGGATACTTAGCAACAGGGTGGAGGCCTCAGGTTCTGCCAAACGGCTTCCTTGCCTAAGACCAGGATGGCTCCCATTGGCCGGTTAACTAGCAACAGGGTGGGTCCCCATGGGGCGAGGCCCCCGCCAGTTGCCTGGCAACGCGGAAGGTGGGGCGCCCTCGGTACCTTGCCCTTCAGGTCCAGCACGTAGACGGCACTGGCGGACATGGTGGCTGCGGAAAGCCTCGGCACTGGCCGAGGGCGGCGGCGACAGCGGGGACTGCCAGGCGGTGAGCCAGGCCGGGTGCGCCCCGCGACAGTTCGTTTCCACTTCCGGTCCGGGGAACCTCGCGCGGACCGTTATGTCCGGCCGGGAACGAGCTGCCAAGAATGCGCCGGCGCAGGGCGCAGGGCGCGCAGGCGCAGTAAGTCCAATGCGCCCTAACTTCCCGTTCCTCCCTCAAGCATCCCGGAAGTAAGCCGAGAGGGGCGGGGCGGGGCGGGGCGGGGCCGCCGGGCCGACTGAGGCAGGGCACTCTAGCTGCCTGACTGGGCGAAGCCCCTGCAGCTGAAAACCCCACTTTGTGGGCCAAGTTAGGTAAGAGATCCTTGTGGTTGAACCCACCTGGGGCCCAGCCGTATGGAACTCATAGCCTGGTGGGGAAGTCGAAAACAAATATACAGTCACCAACTGTGATACCCTTTATAGGGAGGGGTAAGGTGGTGGTTACTTGGAAAGAAGTTAAACTCTCTGGCAATTGAGCCGTAGCAACAGTCAGTTCCTGTCACCTGTCAGTGTCAACGTTTGTCAGTGGACAAGTGTTTCAGTTTATTGCCTGAAATGATCTCCTGAAAGCCACACCCCACTGAACCTAGGCAAAAAGCAGGTGATTTATTTCTGTAGTTAGTGGTCACTGTGGGTAATGCAAACTGTGACCCTAATTAATCTAATTGAATTATATCTCATTTGCTTTTATGAATACTCGGCCTTTGGAGAAATGCCTGCATTCTGTCCCAATGAACCATCACAGTGCCCTGGGCCCAGTCCTGCAGTATCAGAACCATTTACCCAGGCTGCTTGCCTCTCTCTTCTTTTATCTTCTCTACTACCTCCACTTGGGGTTTTCAAAGACAGTTTTTGCAACTCTGTGGTTATACATCCTCTACTTGGGGTAGAGATGTAAATGCAAGAAAATCCAGAGAAGAAAACTGGAATCTTTAAAGGTCATCAAGTGAATCCTGGGCTGGAAGAATTCTTCCACAAAGCAGCCAACTGAGGCTTTTTGACATCAACTCTCTCTCAAGAAATCCTACCGTGCCTAGCCTCATACCTTGCCCAATTTACTGCAGTGTTTTAGAAAAACATGTCTTTTTTCTAACTACAAAACTGTACATCTCACTGAAGAAAAACTGAGGAAATGCCAAAAAGCATAAGGCAAAAAGAAAAGCCACCCAGGAGAGGCAACCCTTTCCATTATGGAGGATTTCTTTTCAGGCTTGCTGTGGGCATTTTAAATGTTTAATACAGTATCGGGGGGCTAGGAGGACAAAAGTCTTTTGAGGAAACAAAGACTTCCAAGTGCCAACAGTACTGTCACAGTAAACACTGTTTACACATAAGTTACTTGTAACCTCCTTTTCTCCATATGCGAAGGAATTTGAATCATATCTGAATTTCATTCTTGGCAGTTAATGTGTAAGTCAGATTTGACCTCTGTGACGTCTCAGAAAAGACCATACTGATTGTGCTAGACCAGAGTTTTTCAAACTTTGCTGCATGCTGGGGTCACCTGGGGAGCTCTGAAAAATCTCATGACGGAACCCCACCCCAGGTAGCATCAGTAGTTCTTAATGCTCCCCAGGAGAGCCTAACTTACAGATTTTGAGAACCACTGTGGTAGACTGTAAGTGATGGCCCTCAATAAACCACATCTTGTGATGTTCGTGCCCTGTGTAATTCCCTCCCAGAGTGGGTCTGGCAATGACTTGTGTTGGCGATGGAACAGGTTATGTAAAGGGAGATTCTGGAGGATGGTCTGGCCCCAGGCAAGTCAATGTAACTTACACACGAACTAAACTACACCTCCTGGAGCAGAACCATCCAGCTGAATGAGCATGGTCAATACACAGAATTGTGAGAGAGAAATTCCACTGTTTTCAGTCACTCAGTTTTGGAGCGATCTGATGGGCAGGGAGAATTGGAGTAGCTGTCTTCCCCACTACTGAAGCAGGCTTTTCACAGCGCCACCGCATCATGCTCACAGACCCCAACTGCTGACTCATGGATGGCAAAGGCCTGAAAGTGCCTTTCTACCAGTCAGTGGGGGAATCCACTGCAAGGAGCCATGCTAACCAGAGAGTATGTCACCTCCTTTAGGTGGGTTGCAAACCCCAGGTGGAAACACATGTCATCTAATTTTCTCCAAATTGAGGGAGAATAGTTGTTTTGTGGTACGCACATTCTTTGTGTGTGATAATCCTAAAGGCAGTGTTTCTAGTGGTAGTCAAACAGCCTGTAATTATGATACTCAGACTCACAGTTAATAACTTTTTTTTGTTTTATTCTGCATTTCACATATGACAGTCCCAAACCCAACACATGGTTTTGTTTTCTGCCTTTCTTATTCTCTCCGCACCTATGTCAACACATTTTTTCCCAACAGCATATGCAATCTGATCCTTATCTGGTGGGTATACAGAGGCCTTCAAAGATCCTGGCTCTCCAGCACGGGAACCTGAGTCCTTCCTTTTGACTACACTCACGTCTGTCTGTGCTGGGGGTCTGCCTCGGTCCCATCACCCTCGAGATGTCCTTAGGCCAGTAACGCCAAACATGTTATGTGCCAACTCTGAACAAATACGGGGGGCTGCTTGGAGCCCAGGGTTGAAGGTAAGATGGCAGGCTGTGCCTGGGTTCCATCACAAAGAATGCTGTGCCTGACTGGCAATGCCTGCCACGGCAACACCCACTAGACATGTCTGGAATGGGGATATATTGGGAGAAGAGGCTACATGCTGGCCACAGGTTTAGAAAGGGACAAGGTGTACGTTCCATCCTTGCCTTAGGTGGTTGTTCTGTTTCCCAGGCTGTGCTGTCTCACTGGCCAGAAGGCTGAGGGGGCAGACTGAAGACCATAGCTGCAAGTGGCTTCCCCAACCCCTGGATGGGAGAGCATAAGCCCCAATCTAGAGGGAGCTTGAAGGGCAGCCTGTGCAGGGCCCTACAGGGGTGTACATGCTGCAGGCCATGCTGGCATTAGCTCCTTGTCCTCTGGAGTCGGTTTCATCCAGGCAAAGCCAGCTGGCTGGCTGTCAAAGAGTCAGATACAACTCGGGGGTAAAACCACTTTTCCATGGCACTTACACAGAAATAACCTTAATCTCTGGATACGCTTTCCAAACTAAAAATGTTTCTCTTCTATGTGCTACTGAGAAATCAAAATAGAGTAAAAGGACGGTCTTATTTTAATCAAGTTCCAGAATGAGGACATACAGCTTTGAAAAGCACTGTCTCAGCAGATGATGCAAGGATGTGTGTAAAAGAATGTTTCTAGAAAATACCAAAGGCGCCAAATATAACCCCAACTTTGCCTTCTGCTTCTCCTTGATGCCACTCCATACCCCAGGAGGGGAGGCTACTTTGTCCAGCTGACTTTGGGAATGTCATAGTGCTCCGTGAGTGTGTCCAGGTGTCTGTTGAAGTCCTGGAAAAGCCGAGGAGAAAGCCCATGTCAGCACAGACCCAAGCAGGGCACTAGGGATATGCAGCACTGCCCACTCCCACTTCTCCACATCCTGTCTCTCCTCAGTGAGCCCCTTCCTCTCAAAGCCACCCTGCCAGGCATTATAGATGCCTGAACCCTGGCCTTGCCCTTATATGACCCTGGGGAGGTTGGGTAAAGCACCCCCCCCCCCACCCCCACCAACACTCCAATGGCTCCTCTACCAGGCTCCTAGCCTCTGGGCCCAGCCTGGTCCCTACATGGCTCAGTCTCCCCCACCAGCACATGACTTACCTCTACTCTCTGCTTGTGGGTTTTGGATGCTTTCTTCAGGATCCTTTCCATTTGCTGAAGAGAGGAGAGAAATGGAGGTGAGTCACATGCCTGATGCAGCCCAGGCCAGCACACGATGGAAGAGGAGAGCCCCCAGCCAGCCTGGCTCTCACACTTAGAATGGCTGGAGGTCTCAGGGTGAACACCTCGCCCCTCCCTCAACTCCACTCAGGTGGGTCCAGCAGGGATGCCTGACCATAACACACCCCGGTGGGAACTCACATCAGCTGCCCTTTGGTCTGAGTGGTGGGAAACGTCCTAGCACTGACTTAAGGAGAGAGACTCCACTGGGAGCTGTACATGTGCTTCCTGCATCCTTGGGCAACTGACTGCATTCCCAGTTTGCAGAAAAAGAAAGCCTCAGAAGGGGTCTGAGGAAGGATAATAAATGAGGAAGGTAAAGAGCCTGACACAGAGTAGGTGCTTGAGTGACAGGACACAGAGCCAAGAGGGTTACAAGACCCAGATGGCCTTGACAAGTATGATGCTGGAACATGCACCCTGTACCACCATGACCTACCCTCATGCTTAACACCAATTATACCTGGTATGAGGTGAGAGCATGGGATGCAGAGCCACGCAGACCTGGGGCCGCACCTGGCTCCACACTTACTAGCTGGGTGACTGTGGCCGACTCACTTTGGTGCCCACCCCCGCCATGAACCGAGCTGCCTGGTACTGGTGCCCTGGTGCAGTCCTCTGTCGCACTGACTCTGGGTTGGTCCTGTGACACGGTTTACTTAACAGAATGCAGTGCCAGTGCTGGGCTGAAGCTGTAAGGAGACCTAGCAGGTTTTGCCTTGTGTTCTTGGAAGCTAGCCACCATTCGGGAAGTCTGATGACCTTGCTGCAAAGAAAGGACCTGGAGAATGAGATGACATGTGGGGAGGGAGGCCATAGAGGAGCAATGAGGCACCAGACACGTGATGGTGAAGCCATCTTGGATTTCCAGCCCAGATGGGCCTCCAGCCCCAGCTGCCATCTGACTGCACCAGGTTCCAAGGGAGGCCAGCAGAAGAACCAGCCAGCTAAGCCCAGGCAACCCACAAAAGCATGAGATATACTGTAGACTGCCCCTCCCTTTCCCTCCTCTTTCCTTTGCTGCCTCTTCATCTCCCTCTATGTCCAGTCAGCTCCCACCTGGCTGACACTCCCTCTCCCTCTGAAGTATCTGCCTTGTCCATCCCTGCCCCTTCCTGCTGCTGTGAGCCCACGTGAGGCCCGTGTCTCCTCACGAGAGGCCACACTGACTTGAGCAGCTGTCACCAATGCCAGGCACTTTGGGGGGCTCTGCCCTCCCTCTTCTCACTCCACGCACCAAGTTCAGAGGGCGTCATGGGTGCTGTTGTAAACCCCACTTCACAGACAAGAGAGAATGAGGACCAGAGTGCACAGTGGGTGATGGGGCTGGAAATGCCAAGCTCTGATCCTTTCCACCAGGCTGGAGCCTTCCTTCCAGCTGTCCAGCCTATAAAGCCCACTGCGCTCAATCCAACACTCTTCCACAAGGGAATCTGCATTTCCCAACTGCACCTCGCTTTGTCCACACCTGCTCCCTTCTCTCTCATCCATCTCATGTACCTCCCTCTCTTCCCCTCTCTTTCTCTCTCTCTCTTCCTGCCCCCCTCTCTCCCTCCGCTGGGTCAAACCAAACCCTCAGGAGGATTTCTGGTATTCATTGCCAACAACGAAAACTTCACCTTGACCTTCTACCCTCCAGCTAGAGGCCCATTTCTCCATTCCCTTTGACAGCAAATCTCCCAAGATTAATTTCTAATCCTTGTCTCCATCTCTGCCTTTCCCTGCCCCCACTTGGATCCACTCTAATCAGCCTTTCCTCCTTCTCATACCAAATACCAGCTAAGGGCTCTGAGTGCTCACCCGCCTAGACCTCCTGCCAGCATATAACACAATTGATCACGTCTTCCTTCTTGAAACACTTTCTCCACTTGGCTCCTAAGGACACACTCTCTCCTGGTATCCCTCCGTCCTGTGCTCCTTTGCAATTTCTTTTCTGCCACCCTCTGATCACCAGGGGTCAGATCCTAGACCTCCTCTGTCACTATCCTTCCTCAAAGGATCTCATGCAGTCCCCAGAGCAATTCCCCAATGTTGATCTGGGCCCAGACCTTTCCTCTAAACTGCAGATTCAGGTATCGAACTGTCCATGAGAATTCTCCACTTGGGTTTCTAACAGGCACCTCAAATTTAACTTTTAAAACGAAGATCTTGATTCCCCCCACTTTAGAAACCTGCTTTACTTACAGTCCTTCCTGTTTCAGTAAAACAGCACCTTCATTCACCCAGCTTCTCCCACCAAAAATCTTGGTCATCCTTGATTCCTTTTTCCCAGCCCACACCCAGCCCATCAGCTAATCTGGCTGTTCTTCCTTCAAAACCTATCCCAAACCCGATACATTCCATCACCTCCACTATTGCTGCCCTACTCTGAGGGGCCATTATTAGTCACTCTGATGGTTGCATGAGCCTCTCCCCCTCTCCACCCCAACTCCAGCAGTAAAATCCCAGCCCTGCCTCTGACTATAATCTTAAGGAACGGGCTTGAGCGCATTCACTTGTTAAATCCTCTCCACCTATAAGGTTGGGACTTGAGTCCCACTTTACAGATGAAGAAATTAAGGTGTGGGAGGTGAGCCAACTTGTCCAGAGTTACACCACCAACAGTGGTAGAGACAGAATGGGACGCAGGTCTGTCGTGTCAAAGCCAGTAAGTCTCTCTCTCTCTCTCTCTCTCCTTTTTCTCTCCTATGACTCAATTAGGCCTGGGAGTAACGAGTTAACTTTTTCCTGACGTTACTGGACCAAATCACCAAGACCACCATTAGCGTTTCTCAGCCTGGGCACTACTGATATGTTGGGCCAGATCAATCTTTGCTCTGGGGGACACTGTCTCAAGCCCTTCAGGATGTTGAGCAGCATCCCTGCCCACCCCCGCCCCACCCAAGCTGTAACAAACAAAAATGTCTCTAAACATTGCCAAATGTCTTCTTGGGGGTGGAGGTGGGGGACAAAATGGCCCCCAGTTGAGAACCACTGACCTAGACTGATTATTCCCCCCAAACGTAATGGGCTGAACGTATCTATCCTACGCTGACCTCTCCTACCCTTCGCCACCCAAATTTATTAAGTATTTTATATTAAGAGAAATCATTTTTCAGAGCCTGAACATACAACGTATTTGAAGCCGCCAAAGTCGTCATGGGAACACTTCGTGGTGACCTACAGCGGTAAGTAAGCCCATTTAATGTCAACAGCTAATATCCATTGAGCACTGACTTTATGCCAGACTGAGCGCCATTTGCCCGCGTTACCTCATCCAAAGTTCCATCCCTCTTAGGAGAAAGCATGATCCTGACCCCTACATGTGTGGAAACTGAGGCATCAAGAGGTGAGTCACTGACCAGTGTTACGGGTCAAACGAGCGACAGCGCTGGAATCCAAAGCCGGGTCTCTAGCTCTCCCCTCTGCAGTCCAATCCGGCCAGAATACCTTCTTGTCCTCGGAGCTCCCCCACCGTGGACTCTTACTCTCTTACTCACGCAGCATCTTCTCCCCGGAATTAAGGTCCTCACTGACCGCTTGCCCTCCCCGGAGCGTTCTGGGGTAGACCCCGGTTACGGGTCTCCGGGTCCTGCCTCTGAATCCACCCCAGGAGACCCAGGCCATCGATGCGGGACATCCCTAGGCTTCCCACCCGCCTTACCCGCTTCTCCTGCATCTTCTCGAAGGCCGCCTGGGCCGGTGTCCGCTTGTCCAGGCCGCGCCGCTTCTCCTCCTCGTTCTTTTTGCTTGTTCCCATCGCTTCCAGCAGTTTCGCCTTGTCTTTGTCCTTCTTTTTCTTCTTCCTGGGAGGGGAGACGGGGTAACGGCGGGTCAGAGGGCTACGCTCCGGGGTCTCAGGAAGATGCTCAAAGGGACAGCCTCTCGGGACTCACCGCTTAGTCACTCCGAGCTCTGCCACGCCTTTCAGCTTCAGGGGCGCCTTCTGGACCTGCTCGTAGGCCTCCATGGCGCTCGGCTAACGTCCGGAACGTAAAAAGGCCACACTTCCCGATTTTCACCCGAACGCCCGCCTTCCTTCCTTTTGATTGGCCGATCTAGGCTGTGCGCATGCGTAGTTGCACCTGGACGTGGGCCACACTTCCGGGTTCAGGGCGGGACTTAGAGAGTCAAGCGCGTCCCCACCTTCTGCATCCTGTTTCCTGCCACACTTCCGGCTTTGGCGCCCACTTCCAATTTCCCCCGCCTTGGGCACCTAGATCTGGGAAGCCTTTTTGACAAAGCACCGGTTTCCTAAAACCCAACGTTTTATTGAGTGTTTTGCGCGTTATTTGAATGTTCTGTTCTCCTTTATTGCCATATTTTGAGGATTCAATAGATAACCTAATTTTGTAAGCCTAATAAGTACTCCTTAGTTTTTCAGCTTTTGGTAAATGACGGTAGTATGTGAAATATATGTTCGTGGTATTTAAAATAAAAATCGATTTCATTGAGGTACAATTTATAAAGAGTAAAATGCACCCATTTAAATTGTAGCCTTCCACGAGTGTAGTCACATTTATACACCTATGTAATCACCTTCAGAATCAAGATAAAGAACATTCCTTCACCCCCAAATTCCTTTGTTCCTCTTTACAGTTAATTCTTCCATCCCTTTCCCCAGGTAACTCCAAATTTGTTTTTTCTCACTATAGGTCATAATGGTCTTTTTTTAAAGTTTCATATAGATGGAATCATAAACCATGTATTCTCTTGAGTTAGAGTACTTGCACTGGGCATAGTGTGTTTGAGATTCTGCCTGTTGTTGGGTATAACAGTACTGCATTTTTATTGGTAAGTGTTATTCCGTTGTAACTGAGTAGGACCCTTCCTGGAACACACCCTCCCCCACCCACTCACCCACCATGTCTTCTGCCTGCCTCTCGTTTGTAGAAGAGCTTTAGCCTCCTAGGCTGTCCCCAAGTTCCAAAGTGTAAATTTAATCAGAGAAGTGAAACCATGGAGAAAGAAAGGAAGACAAAGTAATAATAGTTCAGCCATTAAATAAAGTCAAGGGGACTTGCCTCGTGGTCCAGTGGCTAAGACTCTGCGCCCCCAATGCAGGGAACCTGGATTCGATCCGTGGTTGGGGAACTAGATCCTGCATGCATGCCGCAACTAAGACTCCGCATGCCGCTACTAAGACCCAGCATAGCCAAAATAAATACTTAAAAAACAAAATCAAAGTCAAGGACATTCAGTTCCTCCTCAAGGGCTACAGATAATATTCTGAGCCATACCCTTTGAGGGTTTCCCCACCAGGTAGAAGAAGTTAACTGTATGCTGACCACAAGCACATAGATCCCAGACCTGTTGGAACCAGAAGATTGACGATGTTGACTCCCAAATGCCTCCTGACCAACCAATCAGAAGAAGGTCCATGAGCTGATCACATACCCCACAATCTCCCTTCCTCACACTGTCATTAAAAATGTTTCCCTGAAAGCCTTTAGGGAGTTCAGGCCTTTTAAGCACTAGCCACCTGGACTCCTTGCTTGGCACCCTGCAATAAACACTACACTTTCCTTCACCACAGTCCAGTGTCAGTAAGTTGGCTTTACTGCACACAAGCAAGCGACCCAAGTTTGGTTCGGTAACACAATTATATATAAATGTATTCAACTTGCTTATCCACTCCCCTGTGGATAGATATCTGGGTTGTTTCCAGTTTGTTGCTATAATGAACAGAGCTTCTGTGAACGTAGTATATATCTTTGTATGGACATATTTCTCACTTCTCTTGGGCTCACTCCAGATGCCTTTGCTTCTTGAGGTAGAATTGTAGCAAGATTTGGTTTTCCTCAGAATAAAATGTTGATTCTCAGCCACTCTGGCTTTGAGGCTGTGTTAAGAGAAAATAGTTGCAGAAGGTGTACCAAAAAACCTGATCTAATAGTGTCATAACACTTGGGACTCCAGTGAGTTGGGCTTTTAATTCCCTGATATCACAAGTAATTTGTTTGTTGAATAAGCAGAACTATTGTCATAACCAAAACACAGTTCTATCTTTGTTCCCTTCCATTCTTTTAAACATTATATTTTTCAATGTGGATCATCTTCCTCTGCCCTGGATGAAAATGCTGTCAGCCCCATGTCTCTCCTCTCATTTTTTCATGGGACATAGAGGAAACTCACTTTATGTAGTAAATAAGCCTCGAATCAATAAATGGAAAGACCTCAAATGGAGTCACTTATACTAAGTGCCACATCACCAACTGAGACTTAATTACAGTTTTGGCTTTTCCAGAAATGGAATCTCAAAGTAGTCAATCAGGAATTGCCTGGTTAGCACTAGTTAGGTCATCTGCCTGATAGACTCCTACCATCCCCTAAAGAAAAGTAACCTTGCAATAACCAACCAGGTAAGTATCATAAAACATAAAATTTACCATTGTAACCACTTTAAATTGTACCACTCATCAACATTAAATGCATTCACAATGCTGTGTATCTATCTTTTTTCAGATTACAAAAGATATACAAACATTAATTGTGGAATACGTAATAGAAAAAAATACAGAGAAACCCAAAGAAGACAGTAGAAATCGCTCCCATCCAGAAAAAAAAATCTGTTAGTGTTTTGATTTCTATTTCAGTCTATTATTATTTATAATTTAAAAAAATAAAAATGGGATCTTATTCTATACTTGCTTTGTCACTGACCCTTGCCCCATGAGAATACTGTGACTGCTTTCATGTATTGAGTTAAAAATTTTATCATTGGGATTTTAACACTGAGAGAAACAGGGAAGAAGCCCCAAATCTCCCATAATCCTTTGCTGACATTAAGATATATGTATAAATCCACATGTTCTGTGTAAGAAAACCACACAGTAAAAAAAATGGTTAAAAGAAAGAAAGAAAAAGGAAAGCGAAAAAGTAGAAGCTTCCCTTCTCACCTCCTTCCAAAGCGATTAACAAGTTCATTTTGATTCTTTGCAGCCCAAAATGTGTATATGCCAACATATATATATGTATATATATATATATATATATATATATCTTTGAGATGTTCTTTTATTTCTGCCTTCAGCTTTTCACTTATCAAAATGTCTTGAAGCTCTTTACGAGACAGCAGGTACATTTCCACCCCACCTTCCTCAAAGCTGGATGTCCTGTGGCTGAGTGAAGCCCTCCCCAACCAATGACCACCTAGGTGCCCACAAATCTTATCTGACTCTTGCAAGTGGCCTGAATCTGTAGTAGTGGAATTGCTGAGTCCAAGAGTATGTGCATTTGTGCATTTAAATTTGGACTGCTGTCGCCCAAATTGTGCCAGGGACATTTTTTGGAGGGCATTATGGGGGTGGAGGAGAAAAAAGAAGAGAGAAGCAAGCGCCCCCAAATCTAGAGGGGGTCGACAAAGGAGGGCACGATGCCTGCCTTTTCCCATTCTACCTGCAGGGGGCAGCAAACCACTGCCCAATTCTCCAGCCATAGGCTCAACCTTTGGCGAACCGGAATTGATGAGATCGCCAAGAAAGGAGTGGATGTAAATATATATATAACAGATTCACTTTGTTGTACTCCTGAAACTAACATAACATTGTAAATCAACTGTACCCCAATACAAATTTTAAAAAAAGAAAAAGAAAGAAGGGGCTTCCCTGTGCCAGTGAATGGGGGCGACCAAGTGGCGCCAGCTTACTTGTGGGGCTGTCCACGACAGAATCAACTCCGCAGGGAGGGACAGGAAAGATTCAAGTGTGGACATCTGTCTTCCCCAAGCCAACCCAGCAGCCTTGGAGCTCCTTTTTGGCACTTCCAAGGCTGTGTGCCCTGGAGCAAGTGGTCTGACCTCTCTGAGCTTCTCTTTCCTCTTTTATAAAATGGGAGTGATGATGATGATAACAATAACAGCTAATACTTTATATGGACTCATATGGAGATCATCTAATTTACTCTCACAGCCACCCTATTATGTAAACCATCCTGATTTTATAGGTCGGGAAGCTGAGGCACAGGCATAATCCAACGCACACTGAGTAGTGTTTGATCCTTGCTTTTGTCAACCACTATGAGGCCATCCGCTCAAATTAGATGCATCACTGTTTTATAAACCTTAAGAAAGTGTTTTTCAACCATTTTTCCCCCCTTATTCCCCCCTAAAGAGACCATTTTAATTTAATTTAATTAGAGAAGTTAAATGCTGATGAATAAGATTTTGCCAGGGAGGGTTAAGCTTTGGAGGGCCACAAACCACTGAAATAGCTAAGATTTTTTTTGTCACCTCCTCCCCGCAAACCAATTTTCACCCCCTTGGGGGCAGTATTACCCCCACTGATAATTTGTGTTCTAAGAGGGAAAATGTGACAAGTGAACTATGACACAATGCTTTTGATCCCTTAAAATGTTTATTTTATATCCTTTTGAAGAGTCTTGAGATTTTCATTATATGCTACTGCTGTGTATACATACAGAGAAAACCAGTGAATCAGTTAAGGCTTCCTAAATGTCTTCATATTCAGAGTATACTCTTCAAAATCACTTTCCAACTCTAGGTTGTCAATGCCTGTGCTTTATCACATCTCCCTCTGAGCCATCAAGGACTCCTGTAAGAAGCATTTCTGTAAGACAATCCACAGTGTTTCCAAAGAATAGGGTATGGAAAGGGAAAAAACATAGGGTATGGTGGGAAAACATGGGACATATCGCCTTCCAAGTGATCAAAGCCAATGTTGTTGGTGACATGGTATAGCTCCTGGTATGATGTGATGATGAAACTGAGCAGGACCCTGCAGGGCCTTCCTGGAGACACACCCCATGTCCTCCACCTCTTGTTTGTAGACAAGCTTTAGCCTCCTACGCCTTCCCCAAGTTCCAACGAGCAAACTTAATCAGAGAAGTGAGAAGGTGCAGAAACAAAAGAAAACAATCAAGTGAGACAAAATAATAATAGTTTAGCCATTAAACAAAGTAAGGGACCTTTGGTTCCTCCTCAAGGTCTATAGATAATATTCTGAGTCATATCCTTGAGTTGTTTTGCAGATACTAAAACCCCTACCAGATGGAAGACGTTAACTGCATGCTGACCACCAGCATGTAGACCCCAGACCGGTTGGAACCAGAAGGTTGATGATTGAGATTCCCCAAACACTGCCCTGCTACCTCACCACCAACCAATCAAAAGGACATACACGAGCTGATCCCGCACCCTATGACCCTCTGCCTCACCTTGCCTTTAAAAACACTTCCCTGAAAGCCATCCGGGAGTTCAGGTCTTTTGAGCATGAGCTGCCCATTCTTCTCGTTTGGCCCTGCATTGGGCACCTTGCAAAAAACACTGAACTTTCCTTCAGCAAGACCTGGTGTCAGTAGATTGGATTTGCTGCATGCAGGCAAGCAGACCCAAGTTTGGTTCAATTACAGTGAAGAAGGGCAAATGAGGTGTTTCCTGTTTTGGGCTATTATGAATAAAATAGCCATTATAGGTTTTTGTGTGAATATAAGTTTTCATTTCTCTGGGGGTTGCCCATGAGTGCAAGTGCCGGGTTGTATGGTAGTTGAATGTATTTTATTTTATTTTATTTATTTTATTTTATTGTGGTAAGAACACTTAACTTGAGATCTACCCTCTTAACAAAGTGTATACTACATTATTGTTGGCTAGAGATACAATGTTGTCCAGCAGATCTCTGGAGCTTATTCATCTTGCATGATTGAAATATTATGCCTATTGATTAGTACGTCTCATTTCCTCCCTCAAGTCCCTGCCAACCTTTTCTACTCTCTGCTTCCAAGAATTTATTTTAGATATCTCATATAAGTGGAATCATGCAGTGTTTGTCTTTCTGTGACCGGTTTATTTCACTTAGCAAACATCCTCAAAGTTCAACCATGTTGTCACATATTGCAGAATTTCCTTCTTTTTACAGGTTGAATAATATTGCACTGTTTATATATATACCACATCTTTATCCATTCATTCATCGATGGACTTTCAGGCTGTTTCCATATTGTGGGTACTGTGAACAGTGCTACAACGGACATAAGAATGCTAACATCTCTTCAAAGTCCTGATTTACATTCTTTTAGATTTATACCCAGAAGTGGGATTGCTGGATCATATGGTAGTTCTATTTTTAATTTTTGAGGAACATCCATACTGTTTTCCACAGAGGCTGCACCATTTTGCATTCCCACCCACAGTGTGCAAGGGTTCCAATTTCTCCACATCACTGCCAACACTTGTTTTTTGTGTGTTTTTGTTTTGTTTTGTTTTTGCAGATGTGAAGTGATATCTCATTGTGGTTTTGATTTGCATTTCCCTGGTGATTAGTGACATGCAGTATTGTTATTATGATTCTGAGTTCTACAGCCTATATTATTATTATTTTTTTGGCTGTGTTGGGTCTTCTTTGCTGCACGTGGGCTTTCTCTAGTTGCGGAGAGCGAGGGCTACTTTTCTTGCAGTGCGCAGGTTTCTCATGGCAATGGCTTCTCTTGTTGCGGAGCACAGGCTCTAGGCACACAGTCTTCAGTAGTTACAGCACACGGGCTCAGTAGTTGTGGCTCGCAGGCTCTAGAGCACAGGCTCAGCGGTTGTGGCGCATAAGCTTTGTTGCTCCGTGGCCTGTGGGATCTTCCCAGGCCAGGGATCGAACCTGTGTCCCCTGCATAGGCAGGCAGATTCTTAACCACTGTGCAACCAGGGAAGTCCTATAGCCTATATTATAAGGGGATTTAAAAAGACCTCCTTGTCCTCCATTGCCTCATGGTTGAAGTCCAGGATATACTATAAGGTATTGTTGCATATAGTTTAACATAATAAAGCTGAAATTGATCTATGCCAAGATAAAATTAATTTATTTATACCATGAAAACTGATTTCTTGGAAATGCAAAAAAGAAAAAAATTCCATCATTGGAGCTGGTGTATCAGAGAAGCAGCCTCTAATGGCAGACATGAGCAGCAGCTTAATTAACAGTTATTAATTAACTTAATCATAGTTAGTGCTTGCTGAGCCCCTACATACAGCACTGGCTGGCTTGCTCTCTCTCAACTGTGTGATGCTTGCTCCAGCCTCAGTGCCTTTGCACTTGCTGTTCCCACTGCCAAGGACTCTCTTCCCACACAGCTTACTTCCCACTCACTTCCTTCCAGTCACTACTCATATGTCACCCCAACAGAGGTGCCTTCCCTTCCTAATCTACATAGCTCAATCTCATTTCTATCTATCTCTGCCCTGTTTTATTTTTCTTCTTAGAACTTAGCCCTCCTGACTAATTATGTGTTTATTTGGTTGCTTGCTCACTGGAATGTGAGATCCATGAGATCAGGAACTCATTTTTTCCCACAAATGTATTACCAGGACCTAGGACAGCACCTGGCACACAGTACATGTTCAATCATTAATTGAACATTAATTAATTGGGGGGGGAGTTACATAACCAAATCACAAAGTGTTTGATGGGGTCAGGCATAGGAATTTGGACTTCAACCACGAGGCAATGGGGAACAAGGAGGTCTTTAAAAATTAGTTTTGTTATTGTCTTCATTTAAAAAATGTATTGACAAGCAATAAGATTCACCCTTTTTGTGTACAGTACTATGAGTTTTCACAAATGAATACAGCCATGTCACCAACACTACAATCAAGATATAGAACAGTTCCATCACCCCCCAAATTCCCTTGTTCCTCCTCCCACCTCCCAGCCCCTGGCAACCATTAATATATTTTCTGTTCCTATAGTCTTGTCTTTTTGAGAATGTCACATAAGTGGATGAAATCATCTAGTAGATGTCTTCTTGAATCACTTGAAAGAAGTGAGGCTTCTTTCACTAAGCATAATGCATTTGAGATCCATTCACATTGTGCATATCAATAGTTCATTCTTTTTTATGGCCAAGTAGTATTCTATCATATGGACAAACCACAGTTTGTTTATCCATTCCCCAGGCGAAGGACATTTGTGTTGTTTCCCGTTTTTGAAGGTTATGAATAAGGCTGCTATAAAAATTTATGTACAAAAAAATTTTTAAGCTGAAATACAATTCACATACCATAAAAGTCACCCTTTAAAGTGCACAATTCAGTCACATTGAGTACGTTCACAATGTTGTGTAACCTTCACCACTATTCAATTTCAGAACATTTTCATCACCTCAAAAAGAAACCCCATACCCATTAGAAGTCACTCCCCATTCCCCCTCCCTCAGCCTCTGGCAACCGTGTATCTATCTTCTGTCTCTGTGGATTTGCCTGTTCTGGGCATTTCATATAAATGGGATCATACAACATGTGACGTTTTGTGTCTGGCTTCTTTCACTCAGCATAATGGTTTTGAGGTTCATCCACGTCATAGCATGAATCAGTGCATCATTCCTTGGTATGACTGGATAATATTCCATTGTATGGATAGACTGCAATTTCTTTATCCATTCACCCATTGATGGCCATTTGGGTTGTTTCTACTTTTCTTTCATGTACAAGTTTTTACGTGGGCATATATTTTCAATTCTCTTCACCTGGGAATAAAAATTGCTGGGTCATATGGTAGCTATAAGTTTAACTTTTTTTTTTTTTTTTTTTTTTTTTTGCGGTACGCAGGCCTCTCACTGCTATGGCCTCTCCCGTTGCGGAGTACAGGCTCCGGACGCGCAGGCTCAGAGGCCATGGCTCACGGGCCCAGCCGCTCCACGGCATGTGGGATCTTCCCGGACCGGGGCACGAACCGTGTCCCCTGCATCGGCAGGCGGACTCTCAACCACTGCGCCACCAGGGAAGCCCTATAAGTTTAACTTTTTAAAGAACTGCCAGACTGTTTCCCAAATCAGCTGCACCATTTTACATTCCCACCAGCAGAGTATGATGTTTCCAATATCTCCACATCCTGGCTAACACCTGTTATTGTCTGTCTTTTTTAGAATAGCCATCCTAGTGGGTGTGAAGTGGTATCTCACTGTGGTTTTGATTTCCATTTACCTAATTACTAGTGATGTCGAGCATCTTTTCACGTGCTTACTGGCCATTTGTATATCTTTTTTGGAAAGATGTCTATTCAAATCCTTTACCCATTTTGTTTTGTTTTAATAGACTTTGGTTTTAGAGAAGTTTTAGGTTCACAGCAAAATTGAGAAGAAGGTATTCAGAGTTTTCCCTTACATCTCCTGCCCCACTCATGCACAGCCTCCCCAGATACCAACATCCTCCACCAGAGTGGCGCATTTGTCACAGGTGATGAACCTACATTGACCCATCATCAGCCAGAGTCCATAGTTCAATTAGAACTTACTCTTCATGTTGTACATTCTGTGGGTTTGGACGAATGTATAACGATGCATAGCCATCATTATAGTATCATACAGAGTAGTTTCACTGCCCTAACAATCCTCTGTGTTTCACCTGTTCCTCCCTCCCTCCCCCCAACACTTGCCCATTTTTTTCTTGGGTTATTTGTCTTTTTGTTGTAAACTTCTAATAGTTCTGTATATAGCTTGGAGACTAGTCCCTTACCAGTTACATGATTTGCAAATATTGTCTCTATTTCGTGGGCACGTACAGGTTTTTGTGTGCACATAGGTTTTCATTTCCCCTGGACAAATACCCAGGAGTGGGATTGCTGAGTCATGTGTAAGTGTATGTTTAACTTTATAAAAAACTGCCAACCCATTTTCCATAGTGGCTGTACCATTTTGCATCACACCCTCAATGTATAAGAGTTCCAGTTGCTCCATGTCTTTGTCAACACTTGGTATTGTCAGTTTTTTTCCCCCAAAAAAATCATCTTCAGGGTTTTTTTTTTTTTTTTTTTTTTTTTGCGGTATGCGGGCCTCTCACTGTTGTGGCCTCTCCCATTGCGGAGCACAGGCTCCAGACGCGCAGGCTCAGTGGCCATGGCTCACGGGCCCAGCCACTCCGCGGCATGTGGGATCTTCCCAGACTGGGACACGAACCCGTGTCCCCTGCATTGGCAGGCGGACTCTCAACCACTGCGCCACCAGGGAAGCCCTCAGGGGGGGTTTTAAAGCTTGATCATAGTCATATTTTACAGGATGGCTTCACACACTGGAGCAAAGTATGGATGCTGAGGCAGGGGCCAGAGGAGACTTGTGGGAGGAACTGCAATGGTCCAGGCCAGGGAGAGTGGGAATGAGGGAAGGGGAAGACTCAAGAGTGATTCAGGGGGCCTGGGGTATGGGGCTGGAAACTGGCTGCGCAGGAGAGGAAAGTGGGAGGAGGCCAGATCCAGAGTGAGAAGGGCAGGGAGTGCCAGGCTGGGAACTTTCAACTCCCAGATTTTCTGCCCAAGAGGATTCTGAGTCTTAATAAGGTTGGGAGCTGCTACATTGTATTTACCCCTTGAGGATGTATGGTGCACATTAACATATTAAAGGCTCTGACAAGTCCTGCAATAAAGAACTCTGGCGTTATTTAACCCAAACTTAGACATTGGATTGCTCTTCTCAAGCCACAGCATCAGCCTCATCCTCATCCCCAATGCATACCTCATCTAGCTTGTTTACCATTATGTGCCTAGAGCTTGCCTGTATCCAGTGGTCAAATATTTTTGGGGGTGTTGTATTAATGATCTCATTAGATCTTCAGAACAACTCTATGAGGTAGGTACTAATATAATTTCCATCTTACAAACGAGGCTCAGAGAGGCCAGATGACTTGCCTAAGGCCACACAGCTAGTGGGTAAAGAGATGGAATTTGACCTGGGGTGTGCTGGCAGCCTCTCCACCACCCTGCCCATCTCTCCAAGGTGCCCCATACCCTCGGTCTCACCTGGTGGTGGCAGGTGTGCTCTCCCCACTGAGGGCTACCCTGTGACCTCCCAAAGCCCTTCTCCTTGCTCTGGTGGCTGTGGACATACTCAGGCTGTTGCCCAGAGAGCTCGGCTGTAACTTGAGCCTCACCCAGGCCGGGGGTGATGTGGAGGGTGGGCAGGTGACAACCAGGGCAGGGAGATTTGCCCAGACACTGGTACACAGCAGCCTGCCGACCGGTGTGGCCCCGAGGAGTTTGGGGGCTTTGGGAGCTTGTCCCAGGGTCCTGGCAGTGGTCTTCACCATGGGCAACAAGCAAACAGTCTTTACTCATGAGCAGCTGGAAGCATATCAGGTAGGCGTGATGGGCCGGACCCTCGGTGGGTTTAGCAGCCTTGGTTTACTGGCCCAAGAAATGGGGACAGCATCTCTTCATCCTGGGTGTGCAGTCAGCAAGCGTTCTGGGGAGGCTCTGTGTGTGGCTTCAGGCAGCGATGGACGTGGGCTTGTGGGAGAGGAAGGAGGCCCCCCACCAGGCAGGGTCTGGGTCAAGCCAACATCTCTCTCCGCAGGACTGCACCTTCTTCACGAGGAAGGAAATCATGAGGTCAGTCTAGGGAGGAGGGAGGAAGAGGTGGCAACTTGCTATACGTTGCTTGATTTGCAATTTGACCACGTTCAATGCTTCATAAGGGTTAAAGCACTAATGGGGGGATTGCGTGCGTGGTTGGTGGATGGATGCAGAGATGGGAAGGCTGAGAAGTCACATCTGGTCCTGTTGTCATGTCTCTAGGCTGACAAGCTTGGGCTTTCTCCCAAAGGTGGCGGGGAGCCATAGAGAGTGTGTGAGCATGGCAGATGAAGATCAGCATGTTAGAAAGATCCCCCTGAGGCCAGTGTGAAGAGGCTGGGAGGCCAGGGGCAGAGTCTAGAGCCAGTTCTGGGCTGTGGGGTTGACATCAATGTTAGAGAGTGAGAAGGTGGCCCCAGGCTGCTGCAGGTCCCTGGTGTGAGCGAGCCAGGCATAGATGGGTATTCTACATCATCACTCATCCCATGGAGCTGTCATCCAGAGGCCCCGACCCATGAACTTGGAGCTGTGAAACTGAAGCTGGCTGGGGTTTAGCTGCAGAGTGATAGGGGCCAAGGCCCCAACTGTGTGGGCACAGGACATCCATTATTGATGGACACACCTTTCACCAGTGAGCCCCATTGTCTGGGTGAGGACAGCTTGCAAGGTCATCCTGGCCATCACGATTGGATTACTGATGGGGAAACTGAGGCTCAGACAAGGGAGGCTGACCCCAGGCCCCTGGGTAGATGGGTAGAGCCCCAAGGAGTTGGAGACTAACATTTTGTCTGCCTCAAGCTTCTCGCTTGTCAGACAGACCTACTGAGGGGAAAGGGGGATGAGGGGAAGAGGGACTTACTCAAGGCCATAGAGAAACCCAAACCCAAGCCCAGGCTATTCTCTGAAGGAACCCAGGACTGAAGTTCCAGATATCTCCTCCTCGAGTTCCTAGCCATCGTGTGACCGAGGGGCTCCTGTCCCCCTCAGAGACAGTCCCTAGCAGCCTGGGGACCTCTGACTCATCAAGGATGGTCTCTACAAGGCTACTGCTCAGCATGCTTCAATGATGGTATGGTGTCACCAGGGGAGGGCATTAGGGTGGAGAGCTGGCTCTACCATCTAGGTAGTGTGTATGGCATTTGGTGTTTTGCAAAATGTCTTTCATTTACCCTTTTGAAAAACCTTAATATTAGACTTTTGTGTTTGCTCTGCCCCATTGAGAGAACCCTGCCCCCCATTATGAAGGGAGAGAAGGAAAGTGTGAGGATGTGGGCCGTTAGAGGCCTTGCCAATGATGTCATAATGTCCAGAGATACATAGATTGGCTCAGATTCTCTGAATGCTAAATGTGAATGCTATTTCTCTCCTAGCATGGAGCAATGCTGTTTAATTTTTTGTTCTTTCATCTGCTTACTTCTTATTGACTTTCTCTCGGAGGAGACCCAAAGGCAGTGACAGTGTCTGTTTTGTTCACCATCCGTCTCTGTGCCTGGCACATAGTAGGTACTCAGTAAATACTTGTTGAATGAATGAATGAAAATTTATCACAGTGCCTGGCACACTGTAGGCACTCAATAACTACTTGTTGAAAGAGGGAATGAATGAATGACCTTGCCTTAAACACTCTCCCTTTGTCGACCCCATCTGCTTGGTAAGCTCCTACTCATGCTTCAAAACCCAGCATCAATGCCCCCTCCTCCAGGAAGAATTTCCTCCTCCCTGGCTTGCTTCCTGCACTCTAGTTTTCCCTAGCTCTGGAGTCCTCTCTTTACCTTGGCATTGTCCCCAGGGCGATAAAGGCACCTGTGTCTGGCTTTGTGTGTGTGAGGCTTAGGCCCACGGCTAATGGCTCTTGGGGACTCAGCATCTTTCAGTGTAGAGTAAGCAGCTGCAAGAGTGAGAGAGTAGGGACAAAGCCACACACACCCATCTCCCAGACCTTCTCGTTGTTTCTGTCCCCACACCAGGCTCTTCTATCGCTACCAGGACCTTGCCCCCCAGCTTGTCCCTCTCGACTATACCAGCTACCCTGATGTGAAGGTTCCTTATGAGCTCATTGGCAGCATGCCTGAGCTGAAGGTATGCCTGGGCCATGGGGCAGGCAGGGAAAAAATAGTAGGGATGTCCCTTGCTGCATTCCTATGAGGTGAGTACTGTGATTATTTCCATTTTACATATGAAGAAACTGAAGTTCAGAGAGGTTAAGACACTTGTTCATAATCACACAGCTAGGACATGACATAGACAGGATTTAAACCCTGGGTTGTTGGGAAGATGAGATGAGATAATGCAGGTAAAGGGCTCAGTACAGGGCCTGTGACATGGCAAGTACTCAGGGAACATTAGTTTTTCTTTTCATAGTAGGAGCTGTTAAATGTGGGTTCTTCTCAGCTGGTTGTTTGACACATAGTTTGTGACTCTGGAGGGGACTCTTGGGGTGAGGGACTGTGAATAGAGATTATTTTATCACAGGGGACAGAAACTTCATTCAAGAGGGACGGAATGGGTTGGATCACATGAGCAAAAAATGCAGGGAAAGGCTTAGCATCACGTACAGCTGGAACCAGGGTCTCTGAGGATATGCTTGGGAATCTCCCTCCATCTTTCAGTTTCTCCCAGGAAGAGTCTTCAGTCTCAGGAAGCCTGTTCTCTTGAGGTAGTGAATGGAAACACCAGCTGCCTCAGATTTCCTCCCATAAGCTCTGCAACAAGCAGAAATAAGGTTCCTCCACCCCAACTTTTCAGCAACTCTCCCAGGGCAGCCTCTGATTGGCAAGTTTGAGTCATATGCTCATCCCAGAGGCAATCACGGTTGCCAGGTGAATGGAAATCCCTGATTGGCCTCACTCGGGTCATGTGACTGCCTCTGAAGCTGGAAATGGGGTTAACGACACCCAGACCACTGGGGTGGAGATTGGAGTTGCCTGAAGTCTTCTCCAGGGATCATGGGAGGAAGACAGTCTTGGTGAGGGGTACTTGGAGGTTCCCAGGAAGGTGAGTGTTGAGAGTGAAACCATGCGGAGCCCTCCCCCCAAGGTCCTGGTCAGGGATTGGTTCCCTGCTTCCTGTCTCTAGGACAACCCTTTCCGTCAGAGGATCGCCCAGGTCTTCTCCGAGGATGGGGATGGCCACATGACCTTGGACAACTTCTTGGACATGTTTTCTGTGATGAGTGAAATGGCTCCCCGCGACCTCAAAGCCTACTACGCTTTTAAAATTTATGGTGTGTGCGGGGACCCGGGGTGGGGAAACGGGAATGAGATCGGGTCGGGCCAGGGGCTGCCCTGCCATCACAAATGTCTCCCCAAGGGCTCCGAGGCCCTGCGTGGCCCTGTCCTTCACCTCACCCTGGTACCTCCCCACCCCATCCGTTTACTGACTCCATTCCAGCCACAATGGCCTGGCTGTTTCCCCAACACATCAAACTCTTTCTGCCTCTAGGCCTTTGCCTCTGTTGTGCCCTTTCCCCTGGCTTCTTCTTACCTTGAAATTTTGGTGAAAAGTAACCCATGCCCCCGAGTTACTCTCCATGCCACAGCCTATTTCTCTCCTTGCATGGAGCAATGCTGCTTAATTTCTTGTTCATTCATCTGTTCACTCCTTATTGACTTTCTCTCTGAGGAGACACGAGGGCAGTGACAGTGTCTTTTTGGTTCACCATCTGTCTCTGTGCCTGGCACATAGTAGGTACCCAGTAAATACTTGCTGAATGAATGAATGAATGAAAATTTATCACAGCGCCTGGCACACAGCAGGCACTCAATAAATACTTATTGAAAGAGGGAATGAATAACAATTATCACACACCTGACACGTAGTAGGTGCTCAATAAATACTTGAGTGAATGAATGACCTCCCAGCAGGTCCCTGCCCAATTCCAAAGCAAGATCCAGATAAAACCCTAGGGTCTTGGGTTCCCTCCAGTGGCTCAGTTTCCTCCTCTGTAAGACAGGGAAAAGATGTGCCCATGACTGGCCCAGCCTGCCTGCCCCTGTGTCCCCTCACCACCACAGCTCCACCTGTTCTGCTGCGCAGACTTTAACAACGATGACTACATCTGTGTGTGGGACCTGGAGCAGACGGTGACCAAGCTAACGCGGGGAGAGCTGAGCGCTGAGGAGGTGAGCCTGGTGTGTGAGAAGGTGCTGGATGAGGCCGACGGGGACCGCGACGGGCGACTGTCCCTGGAAGACTTCCAGAACATGATCCTGCGGGCGCCGGACTTCCTCAGGTGACATTCCTCTCCACCCTGCACAATCCGTTCCCATGTATGAGAGAGGCTCTTATGGAAAGGGTTCATAGACTCCCTTTGTGAAAATCCCTCTGTTCATTCATTTGCGACCTTGGGGAACTTTCCTGACCTCCCTAGCCTCGGTCCCTGTGTCTTTAAAATGGGGATAATTAGAGACCTTGTGAACACCTCCTCTGGGTGGACACAGCTCTTTGGGTGAGTGGAATATGGTTGGACTTCAGCCCTCAGTTGCTTGAACATTTTGTAGTGAACAGACTGTACCATAGCACTTGGCAGCCCTGGGGAGAATCAGTGCTTCCACTGTAGGGCGGATAGCATGGGTTAAATGAGTTAATACAGGGGTTGGCCCACCACCTGTTTTTTGTGAGCTAAGAATGGTTTTTACATTTTTAAATGGTTGGGGGAGAAAATAAAAGAATAATCATACTCCACGACACATGAAAGCCGTAGGAAATTCAAATTTCCGTGTCTATTGCTAGTTTTATTGGCGCGCAGCCTGCCTGTTTGTGTACATAGCGTCTACGGCTGCTTTTGAGCTACATGGTGGTGCTGAGTCATTGTGCGAAGCTGGAAATATCAACTATTTGGCCCTTTGCCGAGAAAAGTTGAGTGACCTCTGAGCTAGTACACGCAAAGAATTTAGAGCAGTGCCTGGCATACAGTAGGTGCTCAGTAACTGCTTTATGGTTGCTGTTGTGGCTGTTATCATTGGTGGTATCCTTTCATGACCAGAGGGCCTCCTTCCTCTACCCTGGATAAGCAAGGATGGTCTCCCGCCACGGAGACACGAATAATGACACCAGGATGAATCCCTTGCTACTAATTGAGCACCTACTGTATGTCCCGCCCTGTACATTGGCCTCTTTTTAGCCCTTATTACAGCACAGTGAAGGAGGGACAGCTTATCCCCATTTTACAGGGGAGTAAACTGAGGCCCAGAGAGGGGTAGCCGCGCACTTAGAGTCTGGGGCAGAGCCAGGATGTACACTCTGATCCAAAGTGATGTGCTCTCAACCCCTGTGGGGGTCAGGAAGGCCACGGCCTGGGGTTTATTGAGGGGGTCTATCTCTCCCCCACCCACTGCGGCTCCTTGCATGCCTCGGGGACTCCTGGTGGGAGTGTTGGGGAGAAGGACGAAGGAAGGGTACCCTCTGCCTGCTGACAGACTCCCTTTCTCTTTGCACCCAGCACCTTCCACATCCGCATCTGAGGGTACTGCGGAGGAGCCGGACCAGAGGAAGGCAGGGCGACCCCTCATCTCAATGTAGAATCTGGTCTCCCTGGGCTCCGGGAATAAACACACATCACTGAGTCACAGCTGCTCTGAAAACATGTTTCCCAACTTTAACCTGGCAGACAGGAGGGAGGCAGCCAAGGATCTAACCTCTGTCCTCACTGTGTGATCCTGGGTGTGGCTGCACCCTCTCTGGGCCACAATCTCCCCATTTGTACAAGGAAAGGGGTGACTTCTGGATGTCTCTCCACCGAGAGGGCTGGAAGTGCCTCACTGTGGGTCTCGGTGGGCGGAGGCGAGGTGTGGAGATCAGGCCCATGCTGTCCCAGCTCAGGGCCTCCCAAGGCCCAACCCTCGACTGCTCAAGTTGCCTTTTCTCCCCTCAATCCCTGAATTCCTCAAGGGGACTAAAGCTTCACCTCCTCACTGATTCATTAGAATCGCCAGAGGAGGCCTCTGGAGAGGGTGTGGTGGCAGGAATGTTATTCACTGAGGCTGGCACAGTGCTTTACAGTTCAGGAAACACCTGCCATTCTTTCATCACATTGGCTGCCTGTGACATCCCAGCAGGGTTGGCTGAGGAGAACTCACACTTCGTTCAGAGGCAACGGGGTGACTTGCCCAAGGCCACACCTGAAGTCATCTGCAGAGGTGGACTTGAACCCAGGCCCACTTCACTGCACATCCCAGACCTCTACATCTTGCAGATTTGGGAACCCCCATACCCAGTCCACCTATAGTCAGCCTGGGGGCCCATCCCATGTCCCCAGTCAATCCAAGGAGTGGTCATTCCTGCAAGAGAGACAAGCCCCCCAGGGACCCTCCCAGACACCTCCACTGTGTATCATTTCTAGGGTGTCCACTCTTGCCCTAACCCCCATTTATTAAGCACCTACTGTGCGCTAAAGCCCTAGGTTTTATTTGAATTCTGCTGGTTCATCCTGAGAAAGAGGGACTGCTCTTCTCCCCATTTTCCAGATGAGGAAACAGGCCCAGAGATGTCTAGTGACTCACCAAAGGTCACACAGCCCCACAACCCAAGATTCCCTCCAGAGCCCATCCCCACCCACAGCCCTAGGCTGCCTCTCCCTTTTTAAAGGAAAGGGCCTCTTATGCCTCTCCTAAAGCTGCCGTTGATGTCAGGAGTGCTTACTGTGTGCCAAGCCCTCCACAAGTTTCATCTCCATTTGCACAAGAACCCTGAGAGGAAGGCATGAACAGCCCTGTTACAGACAAGGCTGTACTCTATGAGGTGTGCCTAGGTTACGTGGGGAAAGGGCTCAAACTGACCTGGCTTCGAATCCTGGTGCTGACACCCCAGCCATGTGACCTTGGCCACACCTCTTTTCCTCTCTGAACCTGGATCTTCTTTATTTTTTTAATTTTAATTTAATATAATTGTTTTGGCTGTGTCGCGCAGCTCGTGGGATCTTAGTTCCCCGACAAGGGATCGAACCCAGGCCCTTGACAATGAGAGCATGGAGCCCTAACCACTGGACCGCCAGGGAAATTCCTGTCTCTTCTTTAAAATGTGCAGAATGGGGGCTTCCCTGGTGGCGCAGTGGTTGAGAGTCCGCCTGCCGATGCAGGGGATGCGGGTTCGTGCCCCGGTCCGGGAAGATCCCATATGCCACGGAGCGGCTGGGCCTGTGTGTCATGGCCACTGAGCCTGCGCGTCCGGAGCCTGTGCTCCGCAACGGGAGAGGCCATAACAGTGAGAGGCCTGTGTACCACAAAAAAAAAAAAAAAGTGCAGAATGAACCTACCTGATGGGCCTGCTCAGAGGCATAAAAGAAATAATGAACATGGAGGGTCTGGTGTGAGGCTAGGCACAGAGTAGGTGTCCTAGACGCCACTGCGGTAACATTATTATTATTACTAATTATTATTAAAATGACCAGGTCGCCTTACTGGCAATCGCAGGACCAGACCCAAGCAATGTCTTTATTACATTCCTCAGGTCCCTGAGGGCTAGTGGGTCATGGCAGAGAGCAAAAGGTCCAGGTGTGAACGGCCCCCGGCAGAGAGGGTCCCAGAGCCGGGGCGAACCTAGCAGTACCCAGGGGCGAAGGGTGGCGGTGAGCGGTACTCTTCGGGGAGACAGTCCTGTGGTTCTTGCGAGCCCCTTGGCTCCGGTTTGGACACGTGTGAGGACAGGGCCCTCACGACTGCCTGGTGCCAGTCCCTGACCCTCGAGGTTGTCTCGTTCCAGCTGGCTGACCTTGAGGCTTTCCTGGAGGGCTCATCTCTGTTTCTTGGAGCTTGGGGGTCTGTGAAGACATTATTTTTCCAGGCTGAGTCCCCTGCTCCAGCTCCAGAGCCATGGGTCACCACCAACGGCTTGGCGTCCCAGAGCGATGAGCTCGCAGCCACCAGCTGGGATTTCAGCTCCTGCTGGACCTTCTTGCCCGTCCGGGGGAGTATCTTGAGATTCCTCCAGATTTTCTGGCGGGCCTCCTCAAGAGGAGATTTCGGGGGGCAGGAGGAAGTAGCTTTCTCCGTGGATGCCCCGTCCGGCTCTGCCAATGGCTTCCCTTCTTTTCGCCGATGGAGCAGGACTGGGTTTGTGAAGGCCTGAAACCGAGAGCAGGTGAGACCTGGGGCTACCCCGCCTACCACAGCTCTGAATCTGCCCCAGAAACTGGGATCTGGGTTCCACCCAGATGTCCTGGGGCCAAGAAAGTCCCAAAGAGAACCCCCAAGCCTGATCCCACGACCCACCCTTCCTGTCTCAGTAAAGGGCTTCACTGTCTCCCTCGGTGGTTGGCAAACTTTTTCTGTAAGGGGTCAGAGAGGAAATGTTTTCAGCTTTGCAGGTCAGTCTATGTTTCATCACTCACCTCTGCTGTTGTAGGGCCAAAGCAGCCAGAGATCATACGTCAGTGAGCGAGCGTGCCTGTGTTCCTCTAATACTTTATGGACACGGAAATGTGGGTTTCATCTGACTTTCAAGGGTCATGAAATACGATTTTTCTTTTGATTTCTTTCAGCCATTCAAAAACATAAAAGTCATGCTTAGCTCATGGGCCATACAGAAGGAGGCAGTGGGCCAGATGCGGCCCTTGGGCAGTAGTTTGCCAACCCCTGATCTACCAGGTTGTTCAGGCCCCAAACTTGGGTGTCATTTGTGGCAGATGCTGTCCATGCCCCATCCACATCCCTTTGTCTTGAGCATTTTGGTGCCTCCAGCTCCACTCCCAAGTGCCAGCAGTGGGGACTCTGCCTTGGGGACTTCTTTGGCCACTTTGCAGACCAGAGGTACCAGAGAATTAAAACCTCCCAGAGACAGCGCTTGACTAATGACTGATGGAAGGGAAGATCAGTACCACAGCTCCTCGTCCTAAGGTGGGATAACTGACGTGCGTGCTCCACAGAGTCCACAGGGGTAACCCCCTCACTACAGCAGCCTCCTTTGGTGGCCCTCTCTCTCCTGACCCACTTTCCTGCTCCCCTCATGGTACCTCCTGGGATCACTTCCCAAATAATGGATGACTGGGGGACTCAAACCATGACACTGTCCCTCTTCCCCTCACCCTCCACCTCCAAGCCATCAGCAGGATCCACCTTTAGGGCTCCCTTTCTAGTTTCTCCCACGTGGATACTGTCCCTGCCTCCTTCCCACCCCCAGACAGCCCCTTCTGCAGCCGGCAGCCACAGGGAACACCATCAGTCCCACCATGCTCAAGCTCTCTCATGGCTCCCCAGCACACCTGGAATAGATCCCAGCACCTCACCCTGGCCCCAAGACCCTGCATGAATGACCCCGGCCGACTCTGGCCCCTCACCTCCCAACAATCTCCCTTTTGCTCACTCCACTCTGTCCACACATTGGCTATTGTGGTTCTTCTGTTTTTCACCCTGAGCCTCAGGACATTTGCATGTGCTGTTTCCTCTGTTTGGAATGCCCTCCCTGCATCTCTGTGTGTGGTTGGCTCCTCTTCATCCTGAATGTCCCAGCTCTATGCCACCTACTCCAGGAAGCCTTCCCTGACTGTTCCCCCACCCTCACCTGCAAACCCACTGATGTGCCAGGGCCTCTCTGAGGGACAGGAGAAGCAGTGGTGAACAAGTCAGATTCCCAGGCCTCCCAAAGCTCACAGTCTGATGGGAGAGGCAGGCAGGAAACATGAAAACTCATAAATAAACAAGACTTTTCAAATTTTACAGACTGCTCTGCTGCAAATGAACAGGGTGATGTGATGGAGAAGGCAGAGGGGCTACTTTAGGTCTGCTGACTGGGGAGAGTGATACTTGAAGAAGAAGTGATGAAAGAAGCCAGGCATGGGAAATCTGGGGGCAGAGCACACAGCACATGCAAAGGCCCTGAGGTTAGCTTGATGTGTCAGAACAGCAGAAGGGTTGGCAGAGGGGCTGAAGTTGGGCTGGTGATGGGTAGCAGGACCTGAGATCATAGTTGGGATTTTAATCTCAGTGCCTTGGGAAACCACTGAAAAGTTTTTTGTTTGTTTTTGGGTTTTTTTTTGCCACACCCCACGTGGCATTGGAAGTACAGAGTCTTGACCACTGGACTGCCAGGGAAGTCTCCCTGAAAAGTTTTAAGCTTGGAGCTACGGGATCTAATCTTCATTCTAGAACATCTCCTCTGGCAGCTGTTGGCCACCTCTGCTCCTGCATCCCCCTGCCCCACCTCCCACCTTCCAGACTGAAGGTGCCAGTTTTCTGTCACATACCTCTTCAAGTGGGTCCATGGGACAAGAGGAGGGATTCTGGTATTTGCTGAGGCCAAGAGCAGAGCTGGTGGCTTCCTCAGCCAATGCGTCAGAGAAAAGGAAGAGATCCTTATAATCCGCATTTGCTGGATCCTTCTGCGGGGCAGAGGGGACATGCAGCTTAGTCCCAAGGAGGGTACAGGGATGGGGCTGTGGTCCCAGATCCTGGAAATGGGGGCTCAGAGGTTGCCCCATCCACAAACCTTGTAAGGAAGAATGCCCCTCCCACAGCAGCTACTGAGGGCTAGGCCCTGCCCTCTGGGCCTCATAAGGAATATGCCACACTCACAGCCCCTTCTGAGGGCCTAGGCCACGCCCATCAATCCTTATAAGGAGATATGCCCCTCCCACAGCAGCTTGTGAGGACTGGGCCCCACCCACTGAGTCTTATAAGGAAATATGCTATTCCTGTAGATCAGCCAAGGTTATACCTGGCACATGAATTCCTGTAAAAAAAATCAGCCTGCGGGCCAGGGAACAAGGACCAGGAGGGGCGGGGCCACAAGAGAAACGGGGACCGCAAGAATGACAGAATCACAAGAGGCTGAGGGGGCTGAGGGAGCAAAAGAGTCTGGGGGGCTTGGCCCTTGGGAGAGCGCTATGGCCCTTGGGGGTCCCAACCCTCACCTGCTGGCTGGGCTGCGTCAGCAGATCCCCGTGTGGCCGCAACGGCTGCTGCTGATGGAAGGTGACCAAGGCAACTAGAGAGGCATGGGCTCTCTCCTCCCCAGGGATGATGAAGCTCCCATCGTCCAAAAGTTTCACCATGAAGTGGCGGCAGCAGTTCTGAGCTCTGCGGAGACACTGCCATCTCATTCCCCATCATTCTGTCCCCACCCCCCAGCCCTTGACCTGGCAGCATCATGGCTACAGCCCATCTGCCTAGATTCCCTTGTAGGCTCCTCCACTCACTAGCCATGTGACACTTGGCAGGTGACTGCACTGTGCCTCAGTTTCCCCCTTTATCACATGGGGCTACTAAGGCTGACGTCAGGACTTCTTGTGAAGATAGAACAAGCTACTGCAGGTAAAAGCTTAACTCCGTGCCTGGCAAGGGGTAAATGATCAATAGAAATGACAACAATGAAAACTGGTACAGGTACTGAATAAATGCTCCATTATTAATGAACGGATGCATTTATTAATGGACCACTACGTGCTTACTACGTCTCATTTAATCCTCCCATCATGACTCTGAATTAATTTTAGCATTCTTATGTTCGAGATGAGGACTTTGAGGGAGGAACAGAAAGGATGAGTAACTTGTCCAAGATCACACAGCGTCTTAAGTGGCACAGCCAAGCCTTGGACTGCGTGACTAAAAGCCTAAGCTTTTCCCTCTATGGGTAACTCTGTAATAGGTCCATTTAAAAAATTCCTTTGGCCTGGAATCCTTTTGAAAAGTAGTTTGCGCTGCTGAATCCTCTAACTGAGATGCTGGATCAGGCATCGAGAAATTAAGGAGCTGGGCTGTCTTGGTTTCCCCTAACATGTCCCCCTGAGTGAAGTCAGGGAGTTGACATTTAAATGGTAGGGGAGAGAGGGGTAGTAAGGGGAAATGCAGCTGCCACTCTTGAGTCCTCAGCAGTTCCTGTTCTCAGACACACAGTCTCAGTTACTGCCAGGCCCAAGTCTGCTGGTTACAGCCAGACCTGCAACTGCCTACTCTTCAGTTAGATCTGGCCAGACCCTCGCACTGGTTGCTCACTGAGAAGTTGTTGTATGAAGCACCACTTGCTCCTCCAAGGAAGCCCCAGAGCCCTCCTGTCCCTGCCCTGGCCCCTAGCCCCGGCCTTACTTGTAAGAGAGCGTGTAGCCCACGTGGCTGTGACTGACCCTGATGAGGAAGGATCCCAGTGGCTGTGACTCCAGCAAGTTCTCGGCATCCCTGGAAGGGCAAATACAGGAGAGAGATGGCTAAGCATACTGGCCAGATGTCCGGTATACCAGTCATCCCTGTACTGGTGCCCCTGAGTCAGAGAGGCCTGTACTTTTCTGTTTTCAAACAAACAGCCTAAAACCCCTTCTTTTCTTGGTTATTTCAGAGCTTGGGATATTCAGGGACAGGGGTGTTCTCCCAGAGTTGGCAGGAAGCCTCTGATGACCTTGACCATCTCTCAGAGCCCCTGCTTGCCTTCCCAATGCCTGGAAGGCACCCCCCAGAGGCACCTTTGGGTAGATCGAGGTGTCACAGGTAATAAAGCAGGAGCTGCTCTTAGATGCATTTGATTTTAAAATCCAGCACTGCTTTTCATTAGCTGTGTGACCCCTGGTGAGGGTCAGTCCCTTTGTGACCTTCAGCTTCCTTAAGGCGAAAGTAAACTCTTACTCTCAGGGCCCACTTGAGGACAGATGACGTGCATGCAGCGTGAGTGTGGGAACTGCCAGCTGGTAAGAACCCACAAAGATGCTCACTACAGTAACTCCTCTACATATGAACCTTCAAGATGCGAACTTTCAAAGATGCGAATGTATTATAAACCTCTTACAGTACACTACTGTTGGGCTGGCCAAAAAGTTCGTTCGGGTTTTCCATAGGAGCGTATGAAAAACCCGAACGTACTTTTTGGCCAACTCAATACATAGCCAATTGTGTTAGCTGGGTACCTAGGCTAACTTTGTTGGACTTAGAAACAAATTGGACTTCCGAACACGCTATCAGAATGGAACTCATTCGTATGTAGGGGACTTAGTGTATTATTGTTACTCTTATCCCGGGTTCACAAAGAGTAATGTGGCCTTCTAGGAGACAGAATGGGGATTTTGGACCCGAGCTGTCTAATACAGAGGCCACTGGCCACGTGTGGCTGCTGAGCCCTTGAAATATGACTGGTGGGAATTGAGATGTGATTTTAGCATATAATACGTGCTGGATTTTGAGGACCTAGTGCCGATTACATGTTGAAATGAGAATATCTTGGATATACTGGGTTAAATAAAAAATATGATAAAAATTAATTCCACCTGTTTCTTTTCACTCTTTTAACAAAACTACTAAAAAGATTTAAAATTGTAATGTGTGGCTCACATTGTATTTCTTTTGGTGCACCCCAGAACTGAGAAACCATGTCCAGTTCCTCCTCTCTGTGGCTTTCACAGTTTCCTCAACTTCCTGCATGCAGAATGTGGCAATAAATGTTCTATTCGCCATTTATTTAGAGCCAGCCCCTAGGGGTGACTAGGTGGATTTGTTCATGTCCTCAGAGCTCAGTCTGATGTAGGAAGTGCATGTTGGTTATATCCCTGATGGACTGAGAGCAGCTGTTTGGGGCACTGTGTTAAGAAAGATTCTGAGGCTGCATTCTGCCATCATTGACTGGTGAGGTTGCATCCCCACCTGGGTGAGGTGGGGGGCAGGGGCCTGTCAGGTCCCTGGCAGTACTGGTCTGGTGGCCACTTGTATAGAGAAAGCTGAGGACCCGTAACTTGTTCAAGGTCACATAGTGAGTCCATGGAGGAGGCAGGATTCAAGTCTGGGACTCCAGAGCTCTTTTCACCCACCCTCTTAACACACTTAGCTGAGCTAAGCCCAGAATTCTGCAGTAAAAACCTGCCTAGAGTCGGGGAAGACAAGGGAAGAGGGTGAAGGGCAGGGTGGAAGGTGTGGGTGTGTCCTTACTCTCTTGAGATGGCACCATGGAACCACTCAGGGACCCCTCCACAGGTCAGCTGGTCCACCTGAGTCTGCACGAACCAGTCCAGTCTTGGAGGCAGTGGTGGGGGCAGCTTTCTGGCCTCTGTCATGGCTTCCAGGGGTGAGGGGTGACCTGGGAATGGGAGGGAGGAAAGAGAGTCAAGCCTGGGCCACCTCGCACCTTTGCTCTATTCATGCAGCTCATGGTGTTTCCTCCTATAAGAAGTCCTCCAGGCTGGACAGAACAACAGGATTGAAGTCGGCTTGAGTTTCTTGAGCACCTACTATGTGCTGGCACTTTATGCACATTCATTCATCGACTTGTCCCAAACCGCACCCCCCGCAAGGATTTTTCCTTTTCCTTTTATTCTTATTATGTCATTACTACAAGTATTAAAAAGTCCCTTTTAAAAATATATGTATTTAAGAACTGAGTTTATTTAAATATTAAGTAACTATCACTGTCCTGGGAGGGACGTGGAGATGGCAAAATGATAAGTGAATGAATGAAACAGCAGGTACACAGTGGGTGCCATAAAAGGTTGCCATGGTTTCATTAAACACTACAGAGATGTGGCCCCAAACAGTTGCTTCTGTCACCATCGTCACCATAAGTGGTGGCTACCGATGGCACACCTATAACTTGTCAGGTGCATGGTTAATTCACACTCATTCTCAGCAGTTTTAAGCTCAGGTACCACAGGACTTCGTGAGCCAAGACAGAGAAAACAGAGCTGGAAAACAGAAAGAAAACAGCAGCGATTTGCAAAACAGTATTAAGTCAGTGAAAAACCAGCAAAAGCGTTGTGCCCTGCTGGGTTGTCTACACATGACCCCTCACTTTTACCCTTAATTCTGTCCCCAAACTGAAGCTCGCCCCTTCTCCTCCCACCCACTGGTCTAACTTTTCAATATCTCAGAACGTCTTTGTTACCAAGCTGTTTCCACAGGGAGGGGATGTATTTATCAACCCAGTCAATATTGACTTTCTCCTGCCAGAAGACAGACACCAAGCACACCCTCTGGGGAACGACCCAAAGGAATTCTGCAGCAAGTGAAATTAAATAGATCCATTAAAAAATGTTAAATGAAGCAGCGTGACAAATCAGTTGAGCCCAATCAGAGCCAGGCAACCTGGGTTCAAACCCCAGCTCCCTCAATTAGCTGCTGTGTGACCTTGAGCAAGTCACTTAACCTCTCTGTGCCTGAATTTTCATCTGCAATTTGGGGCTAATGATGGTAATTACCTGAGAGGATACAGTTGGCACAGCAGTAAGCACTGTATGTATATAATGAACATTCATGAATCCAGTAGTGACCTAGCATGAGGTAATGTTTACAAGCTTGTTCTTTTTTTCTACCAGGAAGAACTCTTACTTATCCTTCAAGGGTCAGCAAAAATATCCCCCCTCCAGGCAGCTTTCTTGCCTCTTCTCTAAGACAAAGCCCTGGGCATCCCTCTCTGTCCCTCACCTTCCCCACCATTCTGGTCTAGCCTTGCCTCATGGAGCTGGAGTGTCTCTGTCTGGCTCTGTCTTCCCCATATTAGGAGCTCTTGAGGATTGGGTCCAGGGCTAGGTTCTTTTGGATTTTTCTGGGTCCCCAGCATCACCTGGCACTGGGTGGGCACAGAGGAGGGTGCAGGGCTGTTGGCTGACGAATGAAGTCATACTGTTTTAAGCTTCTGACCCTGGCATTGAGGCCTCCCTCACCCCTTCATCCCCACATCCTTACTCTACCCAAAACTGATCAAGCTGTCTCTCCTCTCCATGTCTTTGCCCATGCTGTGCCCCTGCCAGGAATGTTCTTTCCCTAATTCCAGCTCTGTTTTCCAATGGTCACCTACCAGTGCCCCCAGAAAATTCCTCCTGCCTCTCTGGACCCCACCAGCCCTGTCCCTCCTTCTGGCCCAGCCTGGCCCCCATGTGCTATCTTCTCAAGGGTGGAGATGAGGCTCAGGGTCTTGGGGCCCCGGTCTCACTCAGCATGGGGTGGGTACAGAAATAGGCACGTACCTGGGAGAACCCTGTGGGGGGGCCAGAGGCCCTCACTCTGGCTGTGCCCCGGCACCTGCAGGAGCCTAGGTTTCTGTTCAGGGACTGCACGTCAGCGGGGTGGGGCGTTGCCCCAAGTGGTTCCTGTTTCCTTAAGTAGGTGAGCCCTGGGCGGGGACTAGGACACCGCTGTCCCTCCCTGCCCCCCCGCCCGGTCTGCAGTCTGATGGAGCTGCTGAGCTGCATGCAGGTGGATAGACACCCTTGCTCCATCCAGACCTCGACAAGCCTTTATTGAGCACCTACTGTGTGCCAGATCCTCAGGGAACAAAAGAGGTGACCCCAAGACAGGCATAGGTCCTGCCCTCCCAGCATCGATAACCTGGTGAGAAACGAAGAGAAGTGAGAAATGATTAATGTCATTGTTTCAAAGTGGACAGCCTGTCAGGAAGGGGCAACTGGAGTTGCAAGAACCCCACAGAGGGGGGCCTAACTGATCTGGAGGAAAGGGCTTGCTGGGGGGGCAGGTAGGAGTCAACTTGATTGCCGGGTTGTTGCACAGAAAGAGTGCTCTAGGGGGAGGGAACAGCACAAGCAAAATCCCTGAGGCAGGATTGAGCCTGGACAGGCTGAGGCCTCACTGCGTGCCACAGGGCTACATTATGACTTCCTCTGTAAGAAAACAAACAAAAAAAAAGAACACACCCATTTAAAATTATTTTTTATAACCTCCTTGATATCAAGACTAACGTATCCTGGGCTGGATTTATTTTATATATTCATTATTATTGTATCCACTTTTTTTCTCCTGATTTTAAAACACTAAAACATTTTGGGGGCCCCTACACACATTGTGGGCCCTGAGTGTGGGAACCCCTGCCTAACACATCAGCTAGTCCCAGATGCGTGCTGGTTGCCTCACCCGTCCCCGGCACACAGGCAAAACCACTTCCTCCTCCCTTTTCAGAGAGAAACGGCCCAGATCCTTGTGGCTGAGCTGGGGGCCTCCCTGCAGACCTATCACCCTGGTGCAGCTGGTATAGATAGCCCCCCATTGCAGGCTCAAGATGGATGCCATCACCATCCCCTGCTCCTGGGGTTGTTGACGGGGGTTGGGGGTGGTGGTGCTGGCCTTGTCTGGAGCCTGCGGGTCAGTAAGGCTCAAACAGGAGACACATGGAACCTGGTTTCTCACTCACTCGCTGTACGGCTTTGGGTGAGTCACTCAAACTCTTCTGGGCCTCAGTTTCCTCATCTGTGAAGTGGGCACGAAGATAGCCCTCCTTAGTCAGGTGACGACGATTAGGCAAGACAACCTTCAAGCATGCAGCATGGGGCTCAGTTAAGAGAAATATTAGGACTCTTCCCTGTGACTTAAGCTGATGCCTTTGTGCCTGGCTGGGGTAGATGCAAGTTTGGCCTCCTGATCTCACAAGCTGGGCTGCCTTGGGCAACTCATTTCACCTCTCTGATCCTCCATGCCTTCCACGGCCCAATGGACCAGGTCCCAACCTCGAGGAGAAGAGCAATTCTTTGGGCAGGGGATCAGAATTGTCCAAGAGACCCTTGTCACTTAGAAAGTCTGGCCATCGGGGATCTCATTTACATAGAGTTCAGTCTCCAGAAACATGGGGTGTTTCAGTTCACCTCCAGCCTGTCCCCCTGAGGCCCAACCACAGAGGGCACCACCCTGATTAGCCTGACCTGCCTGGGGGGGATGTGGTCTTTCCCAAACTAATGTCCTCCCTGAGACTGTCACAACAGAATCATCCCCCATCTCTTGGTGGCCACAGTCATGAACTGTGGCCCTTGAACATGGCCCTCAGAGGAACATTCCAGAAGGGGACCAGCAGGGAGATGGTGGGGCTGGGAGACTCCAAGGCCCCTGCCCCTCTGAAGTCAGCCCCTTACCCTTCCAAAGTCAGGTCTGGGCTTCTGGAAGCCCCAGTTGGTGAGTGGGACATTCACTGGCCCCTGTGTGGGGTGGCTCTTGGGGTAGGTGGCCACAGTGGTGTCTCAGCCCAGGGATATGCTGGGGCTGTCGATGTCAGGGGTGGGGAAGCCCTTAGGCTCTGTCAACTCTGGGCTTTACGCAATTTCACAGTTCTCTCATTCTCCAATGCCTCCATTCTATTCATTCATTCCACAAAAACTGACTGAGCCCCAAGTGTGGGCACCATGTTAGATGCTGGGGATGAAGCAGAAGACAAAACAGGCCCTGTCCATGTCATGCTGGAGCTCATACTCCACGGGGAGACTGATGCCACAGAAGTCCACATGCGGGAGAGGCTGGCAGAAGAGGAGACAGCAGGGGCAAAGGCCCTGGGATAGGAACAAACTAGGCACACCTGAGAAACAGACAATAGGCAAAGTGTCCAAAAGGTGGAGACAACCCAAACATCCATCAGTGGATGAACACATAAAAGATATGGTCCATCCACACAGTGGAATACTACACAGCCATAAAAAGGGATGAAAGCTCATGACTGATCTCAAAAACTTTATGCTGAGTGAAAGAGGCCAGATGCAAAAGGCCGTATCGCGTGCGATTCTATTTATACGAAACATCCAGAACAGGCAAATCCATAGACAGAAAGTAGATTAGTGGTTGCCAGGGACTGAGGGAGGGAGAATGGGGAGTGACCGCTAATGGGTACTGAGTGATAAAAACGTCCTAAAACTGACTCTGGTGATGGTTGCACAATGCTGTGAATATAGTAAAGACTACTGAATTGCACACTTCCGTGGGTGAATTGTACGGTGTGTGAATTACATCTCAATAAAGCTGTTATTAGAAAAAGAGCCAATGTGTCATCTGTCTCGGTACAAGAGGATGGTAGCTGAGGAGCTGCTTCCCCACCTGCTACCCCATCAAAGTCTTTAGACACAAGGAATAGTAATGACTCTCTGAGCAAGAGGCTGGTACAAGGTTGGAGTGAGGAGTTCAAGGATGCCACCTGACCTGGTTGGGGGGGGCCACTGGTGGAATGTTGGGGCATTATGGGGCAAATACTTACAGCTCAAAGCTGTAAGCTACTTGGATGACTTGTTTCCCATTAGAGACACGGTGTAAAAAGAGAGATGAGCTTTTCTCTTGGGGCACAAGACAAATAATGATGCTAATGATGATGGATATGAATATGATGACACAATGTGATAGCAGTTAGCTTGGGATGCGCCCTCACGGGATCTTCATAGCCATCCTATGAGGTGGGAACCATGATCATGCCCAAGTGAGGCTCAGCCCCTGGTTGTGCCGTGGATCTGAAGCAGGATCATGGGGCGGAGACTTCCTGAGAGGTGAGGGGGGGCTCAGAGTGGATCACTCAACTTGGCAAAATGGGTGCAGTAGGGACCAAGACGAGAGAAACTTGGTGGCATGACGGGGACTGATGTGGACCGAGCGGGTTAAGCAGGGGGTGTGGTGTATGAAGTGGTGCTGCAAGGAGGGACACCTCCTTGTTTTTCTGTGCTGCGTGTGTTTGGGGAAGGGGGCAGGTTGGGAAGCTTATTCTCCCGTCAGTCTTTTGATAATGTGTCACCTCCTCAGAGCTTGGGGTGACCTTCTCCTCCAGCCTGGGGTAACCTGCCACCTCTACTTTGATCTTGTCCAGACCTGAGGCCCCTGCTGACAGCGGGCATCCTGTGAACCCAACATCTGGCCACATCTGTGTACCTACAGAGAATGTGGACATAAAAATCCGTTAACTTTAAAATGAGCTTTAATTTGTTTTCCTTAAGTGCATTTATCGATGTAAACAGAGCATGTTAAGAGATACCAAGGGGAGAGCAGACAATTGCTGGTATGTTGGTTTTAATTCAAAAAAAAAGAAAAAGAAAGGCTCCCTGGTGACACCCCCCCTGACCTGGTTACCTGGTCCCAACCGCAGTCTCTACGGGAAGGTAGAGATGTCAAAACAGAACTGAGCAATGGCAGTTAAAAACCCACCCAGACTGCTCTGCAGTCAGGCCCCACAGGCCACCCCACACTCAGCCACGTCCGAGAGGTTGGGGGCGGGGTGCGTGTGTTCCCGATCACCTGGGTCTGCTCTTGGAAATCAAGGAGAGAATCACCTCCTGACACTACAGATCTGGAAAAATAAAAATCTCTAGAAAAGAACGTCCGATTTGGAGACAGTGGGAGGACGAAGAGGAGTAGGTGCCCCGATCGAGGGTGGGCCGTGTGTGACTGCATTTTGGGGTCACCGTGGCATGCACGGAGACCCCTCAGTGCTCAGGTGGGGACTGTGGAGGGACCTACTGGCCATGCCCAAGGCCTGGCTGGACCACGGGACCAAACCTGGCTGTAAACAGGAAAGGCCACTCTATGCTTCTTTCCTCAGGATTTCCTTAATTTGTGCTTCCCTTTGGTTTGACAGTTAACATGGGGGTGAGGGGGTGGAGCCGGGGGGGGGGGGGCGGGGAGTAGATAACGGTTTCTGTCACTTGTCCAAAAACTGAGAGAAGAGGTGAAAGCGGGTGTTGGATTTGTTGGGCAGACGCTTCCCGGGCCTGATGTGAGTTGCCTCGCTCAGGGTGCAGAGACGGGCTCCCCTGGAGCTATCACTGGCCTTTGGGGGCCTCGCTTCTGCCGCGGGGGACATGCACGGGCTTTCCGGCGGGGCTCTAGCTATGTCGAGGCCCAGAGATGGAGGCCTGCCGTGTGGGCTGCTACTGACGGCCGTGCCGCGGCTCCACCTCTCTCTCTAGCTTTACACGGTGCGTGGACCCATTCAGTGGATGTCGCAGGAAAGGTAGCAGATTCTTAACTTCTTCCATCTCCAGAGTTGAAAAAGATCAGTTACCAAAATAAACAATTTCTCGATTGTGTTCTGGTGGCCACGGGCCCGGGGGCCGCGGCGTGGCGGGGAGTGGTGTGGGGGAGGGCCCCGGCTGAGTGAGGGGCTCACTCAGGACAGGCACAGTCAGCTCGGCTGAGCGAGGCTCAGGGTAAGGCGGCGTTCCTCACAGAAGAACACATCGGAAAAAGCTGCTCCTCTTCTGCTGGTCCGGTGTGATTTTGACTCCCTGGTTGCTCCCCTGGGGGCTGTTGCCTTCCTGAAATCACAAGAGGTTTTCTGAGGTTACGGCTGAGCAACGTGAGCTCTATGTCTCTTAACCAACCAGCCAGTCAACTAATGAACTAACCCACCAACCGCCAGCCTATGTATCCATCTGTCACCTTCCAACCAACCATACATCCATCCCCTCCCATCCATCACCCATCCATCCCCTTCCAACCAACCATCCACCCATTCATCCAACTGTCCCCTCCAACTAACAATCATCTTTCACAAACCCATAGATCTGCTTTTTATCTACTACCCATCACTCCTTCCAACAATTCATACCTTTAATCACTCATTCACGTACCTAACCACCCCTTTCCATTCACCCTCTCAGCATCTTTCCAACCACTTATTTACCCATCTCACTCTCTTCTTTCCCTATTTCCTTCTTTCCATTCACCCACCCCTCCCTCCTTCCCATCCATCTACCCATCTGTGCTGAGCACCTATCAGTGAGGCAGCTGAGGGCAGCAGAAAGGCACTCTCTCTTGGGATTTGGAGTGGCTGGGTTCAAGGTCCCAGTGCCACTCACTCACCCGGCTGGTCTCCCTGCCCCTGTGCCAAGGCTCTGGCTCCCCACCTTTCCCCACAGTTCACCCTCCACCCTGCTGCAGGTGAGGTAAGCCCTAAACTCAAGCCCTGTTGAAAATCCATCAGTGCTGTCGCCCGGCATCTGAAGCCTCTGTTCTGATCCCTGCCTACCCTGGGAACTGAAATCCTACTTTCTCTCACATCACCATGTTTGGAAAGGTTCAGCCCTGTTTCTTTGACTAATTCCTTCTCATCTTTCAGCTCTCAGATAAAACCTGAATTTATTCAACAGTAACTGCTGAATGTCTACACGGTGCCAAATTTACACAATGTCCTATGTCAATTACATTAAAAAAAAAAAAAGAAGACTGATAGAAGTGGTATGGGCTTGCAACTCTGAACATAAACAAAGGTGGTAGGAAATGAATAGAATTTAACTGTTGGTGATTTGCAACTTAGTTAAGAAAAAAAGAGACACTGCAAGGATTACGGTGAACATCAGCACTTCACAGTCTATGCCTTGGAAGGACACGGCACATTCTGGAGGCCATCAACAGGCCGGTATCAACAGCACAGGCAAAGTGTTGCCGTGAGGCTCCGTGTAACTCCCGGTGGGCATGAGTGAGTCAGCAGGATCGTTAAAAATCAAAATTTTACTGTTCCATTGAAGAGGAAAGAATTCTAAGAAAATTACAATTGTAAGAAAATTCTAAAAGTACAGTGGTTTTACAGACTCTTTTCTGTTTTGGCTGAACAGCTGCTACTAAATTGATCGTGTGCCTTGCAATTCAATTCACAGCATCTTAGAATTATGAAAATGACACTCATTTTAAGTCAGATGTGAACTACTTGAATGGCGTTTTGTATAGTGTGAGCAGTCCTACATGCACAGACATAGAACAGGTCACAAATAAGAGTGCTTTATGCTCTCGTATCAGACAACAGGGAGCATCACTTGGCGGGAAGAGTGGTCACTGGAACAGAGGCTTTGGAGTAAGACTCACGACAGTGTTTAGCCGCTAACGTGCCCAAAATATAGCTCAGCGTTCAGACCCTACCAAGAAAGCACTAGTTATGCTGAATGCTGGGGACTGTGAAACTGCTCACGTGGTAAACAGAAAGGCTAGAAATGAATGAAAGGGTGGATGCGGAGGGATTCAGGCAGGACCTCCTGGAGGCCTCAGGGCCCCGGCACCCACTGAAGGTTGTCACAACCTGCAGAATTTGGGGCTGGAAGGAAGAAAAAGGCTATCGACCTGCTGGACTCATCAGGATGGAAAGCCGGCAGCTGTCAGACACGAGCCTGGCTTGGGGGCCTTGTTACGGGGTGGACCGTGGTTCTGGGCCTGCCTGGGGGGCTTTTCTGCAGGAGGCCCTCTACCTTCGTGCATGCTTGGCTCCCAAGAGGGACGGAAAGGGTCCGGTGTCCCCAGCTAGCTTGTGTGCTTAGTGAGCAGCGCCTGGTACTGAGCAGCTCTGGGCCACGGAGGAAAGATCAAGTTGAGAGGCATGTTCAGGGTGGATGTCCCCACCACACCCGATAACTCTACCCCCCTTCCTAGAGATGCCCTACTAGGTGCACCTGGGCCCTAAGAAGCAGGATCTGCCCGGGGATGCATCACACCACTGAGAGCGATGCCAGCCAGCTCCAACAGGGATGCATGTGGGGATCCGGGGAGGACACACACTCACCAATTTTTTATCCATTTTTGCTTTGATGTCTCTGGCGAGAGTGAAAAATGCCTGTGGAATAAGCACGTAGTTAGTAGCCCAGGAGTGGGAAGCAGGTGGGGGGCCTGCTGGTTCCTAGACGCTGCCACACAGAGGGTGTGGCTCAACAGCAGGGCCAGGGTGGGGAACAGTGTTAGGACAGAGACCTGGGCATGGGTCTCACCTGTTCAGCCCCACCTCCTGCCCCTACAGGGATACCCCCACCCACCTGGACCACTTCCCCTAAACCAATGACTCTGGAAGGTGGGATCACCCTTGGCTGGTCAGAGAGGAAGCTGAGGCTTGGAGAGGGGGTGCCCAAGTGACCTGTCTCAAGGCACTCAGTGGCTGACTGACTGATCGAGCTCTCCGTCCCTGACCCCTGTGCTCTATCTGCCCACTTTGCCTCGCTTCTAACAGTCAGGGGCAGGGCAGAAAGACAAGTGGCTCCTTGGCCAAACGAGCTTCATTCTGGGTCCTCGCCCAGTAAGAAGGCCTGGTAGGTAGGGTGAAAGGTTCATCTTTCAAGGGTTGGCGAAGGCCTGACCCCAGGCTGCTGCCTCTGTCACAGGCTCCTGACCGTTTCTTCCCTCCCCCACCTGGACAACACTTATAAACCCCACTCTGGCACCAACCCTACTCCGGGCCTTATACAGAGATGAGCTGGCCTCAGCACTTGCAGTCGAGGGGCTCCTGGTTCGGCGAGAAGCAGAGTCTTAGCAAACACCCATGTGACGTGGAAAGCTCTGTCGCGGAGGGTATCTCGGGGTGCTGCAGATGCCTAAAGTGGGCCTCAGGGCCTGGGGAACGGCAGAGGCCTCCTCGGGAAGGGGCCACATGGGCTGGTCCCTGATGGGAAGGTGGGGGCGTAGGGACTGTGGCAAAGGCCTGGAGGAAGGTGAGGTACAGGCGGCCAGGGACGGAGAGTGGTGGGCGAGGCCTGAGCTGTGGGCAGCACACACTGGCTGGGGCCAGCTAGGGAGGGCCTTCTGTGCCTCATGCAGGGGCTGAGGTTGGGAGTGGCGTGGAAGATCCATTTTGGAAAGATCACGGGAGTGGCAGTAAGGAGGAGAAGGCAGGTGAGCTGCAGGGCTGGCACTGCTGGTGGACAGTAGGAGGAGGCCTGGGCCAAGGCTCGGTCAGGGTGCCCTACTCTGTATGGGCTTGTGACCCTGTCTGTGCGGGTGGTGTGAACGAAAGCACAAACCCGGAGGCAGGCCTGGGCGCCAGCCAGCGCAGAGACTCTCTGAGCCTCGGTTTCCCCACCTGCAAAAGTGCACCTGCTCCCCAGGGCTGCGTGAGAGCCAGTGAGATCATGTCCTAGGTGCCCAGCTGGGGCTGGCACCTGCTGATGTCAGAACATGGGGGCGGTTCCCCCAGGCCCCCTGGGCCTTGCAAGAGGCCTGGCACATGGTGCTGCCCAAGAAGTGCCTCTCAGTCGTCTGTCCAAAAGGCAGCCGAAGCTGTGACCAGTCCCTGCGACAGAGCCTCCCTGGAAGGTGCGGCCCGATCCTTAGCCCTAATGGGCCGGCGCTGTGGGCCCGGGACTCACGTTCTCCACGTTGATGTTGGCCTTCGCGCTGGTCTCCATAAACTTGATTCCATAGTCCAGGGCCAGCTGCGAGGGAGGGAGATAAACACGCAACATCAGCCACCAGGTACCCAGACCTCTGCACAGTGCCCTGAGGGGGCCGAGACAGACAGACAGAGTGGGGCCTGCTCCCTCAAGCCACCAGTGGAGAGCAGGTGGTGAATGTCCGTGGCAGGAGGGTCGAGGGGGCCTGGCTCAAACCATGGCTCTGTTCTCCGCCCGCTGTGGCCTCGACGGGCCCCACGAGACGCTGTGCGGAAGCAAGCAGAGCACACCCAGAGGCCCTCGCTGCTTTCGGTCTTTAGCCTGAAGCCCGGCTGGGCGTGTGCTTTCCACCTTCCCTTCCCATGGCACGTGCCCCACTTGGACAACCGACTCATCTGCGTGCCCAGCCAAGCCCTGCATCCCAGAAGATGGGTCATCTTATGCTCAAAAAGATTGTTAAGGGAGTCTCCCCAAAAGCCCAGCCTCACCATCAGTGAGCAATCGGGGGGTCCTCTGGGGCAGGGCAGGGCTGGCCTCCATGCAGGGAACCCCAGACGCTGAGGTCCCTCTGCCCCGAGGTGTCTGGCAGTGCCAGGCCCAAGCCGGCCACCATGCCTACCTTTTCTCCCCGTTCCTTGGAAACTTGTCTCTTGTCGTTCACGTCGCACTTGTTCCCAAGTATCATCTTTTCGACGTCTGCAGAGGCGTGCTGGAGGGGAGGGGCAGATGGTGGAGGTGAGAGGTAAGGTCAGACCGGACTACCAACCAACTGGTAGCCCACCCCCCAAGATCAAAGTGATGGTGTCAGGACTGCTAGGCACACCCTGCACAGATGACAAACTGAAGCTCAGAGAGGCTGAGAGGCCTGTCCTACGTCACTGAGCCAGTGCCAGGACAGAGTTCAGGGTTCTGGCTGCCACCCCGACCAAGCGCACGCCTTCTGGCTGCCAAGGACAGCTTCTCTATGGGCCACACCAACTACGCTACCACGGCTGTCCTCGGACTCCCGGCCAGGTCTGGCCTATGGGAGGCAAGTGGGGCTGGGGTACTGACCTCTGCTCGCCTCCCTCCTTCCCCGGCTCCTCTGCTGGCGACCCCAGCTGCTGTCCTGGGACCTTCTGCCCTGCTCCAGCGCCCCTGTTCTGGGCTCCAGAAACAGGCTGTGCCGGGGGTGGGCGCAGACCTCGGCCGCCACCAGCCCTTTGTGCCCTGGCATTCCCTTAACTCTACCTTCACACCTGAAAATGGTCCCTTCCTCCAACCCGCCCCCACATTCCAACCCAGTGGGCCTCGCTTCCTGAAGGACTGGACCATCAGAAAGGCCCTTCTTGCTGCAGCTCAGATCTGGTCTCAGGGAAACGCGCTCCTCTCTGCTCCCTAACTTTCTACTAACTGGAAGGCTCTCTCGCCTACTGGCCGGAACAGAAAAGTTCCACAGAGACCAGTGTGAGGACCCCCTCCTCAGGCCAGGTGCAGCCTCCTGCCAGGAAATAACGGGGTCATCAGGAGGTGGCCCAGTGCAACTGCTCACAGGTGCCGGCTGGGATGTGACCTTCTGCCGTGTCTTCATGAACCCCACCTGGTGAGTCATCACAAGCCACAAGCACCTTGTCCAGGGAGGCTCTGAGGGTGAGGGTAAGCTCTGTGGAGAGCGGGGAGGTGACGACACTGGCTTTGGGACAGGGAGGCGGCGCTGGCCGCCTTCTCTTCCCTCGGGGTTCAAGGTCTCCTTCCACAGGCAGCTGCCGCTGCTGGCCTGAGCATGGGCACAGAGAGCTCATACCAGCTCAAACCCTGCTCCGCTGCAGTTCAAAGTCCAACCTGACACATGCCCTCACCACACCCACCGGATACAAAGGTCATGCTGACTCTAGAACCTTCCTTCTCTAGAAAGCACCAAATGCTCACAGTGACTGGATATCCTTCTTCCTTCACCTCGATATTGCCCAAACCCGACAGCCCGGCTGGGGAAATGGGCTCTCAGGGTTGCTCTGTGATGAGGCCGGGCCAGCGTGTTCTCCAGGGTTGACTGCGTGGGTTCCCGTCTCCCTGACTGTTCCCAGCGAGTTACTTCTAGGTGCCTCTGGGCTCAGTGATCTCATGTGTAAACCAGGAAGCTCCAGGGTGAGGGCTGAGGAGAGGATGCGTGGGAGGTTCCTGTGCATGGGAGGGGTCCCCGAGCCTTACCTCCTCAATGTTCCGAATCCAGTTCCGGATGTTGTCGAAGGACTTCTCGTTGGTGATGTCGTAGACCAGCATGATGCCCTAATAAGCAGAGGGAGACAGAGACACGCGCTCTGGACAAGCCGCGAGCCCTCTGAGGGGGAAGCCCCAGCAAGGTGGGCAGCAGGGACCCCAACAGGACACCATCCCCGGGGTCCTTCCTTCTGCTGGGCTCCACCACTAGCCTCTCTCTGGTGTCCCAGGCTCCAGTCCCCTGCTCCTCGGCCACTGACGTGACCCTTCACCCCACAGACCAGACCCTACCATACCTGTGCTTACAAAGGAGCCCTGCTGTTTCCCCACTACTGGCAGGATAAGTACGGCCCGTGTGTCTCGGCAGCCAGCGAGGTCCCAGTGGCCAACCTCTCAGCCTCGCATCCTGCAGCCCCCTGCTCTGCAGGCTGTATTCCATGGCCCTGATGCCCACTGGGCTCCCCCTCTTGCCAACCCTTGGCTATGCCCAGCCTCTTCCAAACTCTCACTCGCCCCCCACCCTGCCCTGAGTCATCTCCTGGGCTCAGCCAGGGCCGCCTCCACTGGTCGCCCCAGCTCCACCCCTCATCTGGTGCCTACCATGAGCCAGGTACTGCAACTGGGTCTCCCTGAGCCTCACAGGCTTGGGTCGGGTGGTCCCACTGTCTGCACTGTGAGAATGGGGAACCTGAGGCTGGGGGGTGGGGGGTTAGGTCCCTGTCCCCAGTCACACGACAGAGAGTAAAGGACACAACTGAGGTCTAAGCCCAGGGGGACAGACCCTAATGCCCACGTGCCTTCCAACAACCCCACCGGAGTCGGGGCTGGCTTCAAGCACTGGGGCAGGCAGTGCTGAGGCCTCTGTGATTCCATAACCAATGCGTGAGCAGCTGGGAGACGGTCCATGGGTTCTGAAATAGCTGCAAAGTGAACCCATCTCTGCTTGAGCCCACAATCTCGCCACTGCCGAGGAGAAAGGCAAATATCCCCACTTGATAAAAGGGGAAACTGAGGTGCAGAAAGAGGTGACCTTTAAGATTCTAGCCCAGCTCTAAAGGAGCTGATGACACTGGCTCCCATTAGGAATCTCCCCGGGTCCTCATCAGGATCAAGCAACGCTCAGGGCCACCCTGCGACAGTCCCCGTGTTGCCCTGGACATCCTCGCAGGGCACGCGTGGTGAGCCAGCCTGCAGCAATACTATCGCCAGCCCCGGTGCGGCTCAGCCCCGGGGTTCCAAGGCCCCAGCTGTCCTGCCCAGGCCCGGCTCATTCCATTCCTTCACTCTACCTGCTCCAAGGGCCCAGCCCTCCATCCACAAGCTCTGGTGCTGGCCAAGACGTCTCTGAGGCTGCCTGAATTTGCAGAGTAAGAACCCGGGCCCTGTGTGCTGGGCAGATAACCGCAGGGGTGAGCGTGTGTGACAAAACCACACAGACAGGGCAAGCGAGCCGCTGCAATTCCAAATCCCCGCTGTGACCTTGGGGATACGCACAGCCGCCTTAGAGCCTGCTACAGCCACAACCCCTCAAAAATGCCATCTGGGAACCCTCACTCAGTGGTCTCTTGGGGAGACTGAATAGAGACTGCTGACGGGAGGACCTGGAGGAGTTTTAGTGGCCGTGATGTGTGACATGCTCCAGCCAAAGCCAGAGTGAATAAAGACACTGGTGGATGGACTCTGTGAGTTGAGCATCACTGGGGCCTCTGCGCAGCAGCTGGCCTCCCACTGTCAGGGGCAAGAAATGCCACAGGGCTCTGAGGGCTTTTTGCCCCTTTATCCAGGGACCGGCCCTTTTGACAGCCCAGGATTCTGCCACCACCGCCACTAGGCTGGCACCATGTATGCAAGATTCCAAGGTCCCAGATTTTTACCTCTGCGGTGTTGGGGGCAGTGAATAGAGCTCTCTATCAGGAAAGAGCAGAAGTCCCTGGAAAACATAGTGTCACCCTATTCCAGGTTCTCCGTGAAGCTCCCCTCGGGGCTCCAAGTGACCATTTTCCTGGCCCCAGTCTGGGCACAGCTCCCCATATCTGTTTGCAAGCTCACAAAAAGACACCAGACACCCGATGCTCCCCAAATCTGGGACCCAAGGGTCCACTGCCACAAGGACAAAGATGATGACGGGGTTGCAACATTGCCAATGTTCTCTGTGCTGTCCTACATGGTCTCCACTGGCTGCACATGGCTCCGGGGCACCTGAAATGCAGCCAGTGCGACCGAGGGGCTGGATGTCCTACTTTTACTGGTTTAGATTCAAATAGCCACACACAGCCAGAGGCTTCTGTACAGGTTAGCGCAGGTCTAGGAGAATACAATCATCTTGGGGCTGGACAAGGTCTTACCGATGGCTCAGTCCAGCCTCGTCAGGGGCTGGCTGAGATGTGGGAGCTGGAAAGGGCCAGCCACTACCAGCCCAGACATTTACCCTCAGTGTGAATTTAAGCAGGGCCTGGAATGGTGCCAAGCCTCAGCCTCCTCATCTGTAAAATGGGGATGATATGGCACCCACACTCAGGGCTTTATGGCCAAGACCTGGGGCCACTGCCTGCTGGAGGGAAGGGCTTGATGAATGGGGCAGGGGGTGCTATTTCAACCCAGAGAGGGATTGGGCCTACCTGAGGCCATACATTAGAATGGTATGCAGAAGCTCCCCCAGGACCCCAGTGCCCCAAGGCCCCCCGCCCCACCAGAGCAAAGCAAGGTGAGGGGAAAATTAGTAAATTAATTTTAATGAGGAGCACTAAGGTTGCAACCCACATGATTGAGTTGCTATTATGTTCAGACACTGTGTGGGATGCTCTAAATACTTAATGCCTCTATTCATTTCTGCTATCTGTCAGTATTTCCTGAGCTCCTACCGCATATTCAGCATGGTCCCAGGCACCGTGCATGTGGCAGGGACCAAAAGGTGGCCCAGCCCTCCTGGAGCTTATGGCCTAGTGGAGGAAACGGGTCTATAGCTGATTGATGGGGTGCATCATGGAAAGGATGGAGTGCATCATGGAAAGGATGGAGTGCAGTGGGAGCTGGAAATGGGGAGCTGGCCATCTATCCTCACAGCTGCCTGGAGCATACTCCTGTTCTCTGTTCCACTTTCCAAGTAAGGAGACCAAGCTCAGAGGGTGACCCAGGGGGCTGAACAAGGTCCTGAGGATCTGCCTCCCACTCCCCGTGGCCCCCAAGCACCCTGCTCTGTCTACCCCTCGCAGGTGCATGACCAGCTCAGGGCTCTCGAGGACAGGACCCTGGCCCAATCCAGGTTGCCCTCTGCAACTAGTTCTGGCCTGGCCTGGAGAAGGTGCTCGGTAAAAATATTTGAGGGATGGGCTTCCCTGGTGGCGCAGTGGTTGAGAGTCCGCCTGCCGATGCAGGGGACATGGGTTCGTGCTCCGGTCTGGGAAGATCCCACATGCCGCGGAGCGGCTAGGCCCGTGAGCCATGGCCGCTGAGCCTGTGCGTCCGGAGCCTGTGCTCCGCAACGGGAGAGGCCACAACAGTGAGAGGCCTGCGTACCGCAAAAAAAAAAAAAAAAAATTGAGGGATGGGCTTCCCTGGTGGCGCAGTGGTTAAGAATCCGCCTGCCAGTGCAGGGTACACGGGTTCAAGCCCTGGTCTGGGGAGATCCCACATGCTGCAGAGCAACTAAGCCTGTGTGCCACAGCTACTGAGCCTGTGCTCTAGAGCCCAAGAGCCACAACTACTGAAGCCCGCGCACCTAGAGCCTGTGCTCAGCAAGAGAAGCCACCACAGTGAGAAGCCTGCGCACCACAACGAAGAGTAGCCCCTGCTCAACACAACTAGAGAAAGCCCATGTGCAGCAACAAAGACCCAACATAGCCAAAAATAAGTAAATAAAATAAACAAATTTATATAAAAAAAAAATTTGAGGGATGATGAACAAGTCTTCCTATCACATGACCCCACCTCAGGCGCAGGCAATGGATGTTAACAGCCAACAGCCCTGAGCAAGTCAGCTCCTGGATGATCTTTTAAGTTTTCAGTAGCAAGTTCCACAGAGGCTGACACGGGCCACGTGAGCGCTCCGAAGTGTTGGGGCACGCTGGCTCTGATTTCTCTGACCTCACCTGGAAGAACCGGCTTCCTGTGTCTTTCTTCATTCCCGGAGAATTAGGTTTCCTTGAACCCTGCATTGTTTCTGGAGCCAGAAGGGGAGGTATGGAGGACGAGGAGGCAGAGGTGGGGCACACAGCCTTTTCCTAAAACTAACCTGGGACCAAGGACCCCTGAGAAGCCAGAGCACGGGCTCCTCAGAAACATCCAGATTTTGGTATCCAAGGCACTGATGTTCATTTTGACTTAAAAAAAGAAAAAGGACAACCCCCCCACGCCAAACCAATCCATACCATGGCGCCTCTGTAGTAGGCCGTTGTGATCGTCCGAAACCGTTCCTGACCAGCTGTGTCCCTAACGATGAGGAGAAAAAGGGATATTAGCGACACAGAAAGAGAACAATCATCACAGTGAGAATGAGGGGCATTTACCCAGTATGGACGCCCAGCTTTCTCATAGGTCATCTCCTGATTCATCGTCCTGCTGTGGGGCAGCCCCCCATTATTACAGAGAAGGAAACTGTGGCTTGGGCAGGTGTCTGATGTCTCCTGGCTGGGGATGTGGCAGTGACTCCTCTGCTACATCTTGTCGTCCTGGGGATTTTCCCCAGAGTTTCTGGGCCACAGAAGAGCCAAGGTTGGATGTTATTATTTGTGAAAACCTGGAGCCTTGTATGTGGAAGAGGCTGGTCACATGGCACGGGAACACAGCCCTTGCTGGTGGGCTGAGCTGGTCGAGCTCAGCGGGGCTTAGGAAGCACTTCCACACTCGCCATCCTGGTGGAGGTCGGGGGAAAGTCCTTCCTCGTGGGTACGGTGGAGATACCTGGGTAACACGCACCCATGCCTAGCCCAGCTCCTGGCATGGAGGGTATTCAGCGTTTGGTTTAAAGGTGACAACTGGTCAGTGGCAGAGCCAGGGCAAGACCACGTCTTCTGTCTCTGGGCCCAGGGCTCCTCCTCTGACCCTGCACCTCCCCCTTTGCAGGGCTCTGCACGTCTGGACTGTACAGACACACCTCATTTGGGGCTAAGTAGACTTTCTGCTGCCAATAGCAGGTGACGTTAGCGGTTATGACCAATTACTTTATGACTGTTCTAGAAGAATTTTAAGAGAGTCATTAACCCCACTGCGACTGCTAAGAGCAGAAGCACGAGGACAGGAGGAAAAGAAATAAAAACTTCTGCTTGCTGGTATAGTGTCACTTTGGACTTGGGCACTGAGACTGCTGGGGAGCCAACGTGTTGTAAATAGAGGAACTTCTACGGCCCTGTAACTTACGAGGCAGCCAGAGACTGGCTGCTGCCGGCGGAGCTCAGTAGGATTGGTTAGGCCACACCCAGATTTCGATTCTGAAGCCAGGTTCAGAGGCGGATACAACTGAAGTCAAGGGGACCTGCTGGGCAGGCGGGGCTGTGTCCAGGCTCTGAGATTTGAGCTGGGGAGACAAGCTGCTGGGAGGGAGGCTTCACAGTCCATCTCACGGCAGCCCTCCCACCCGCAGGCACGTGCCTGGACCGGAAGGACTGAGCCACTCTCCCAAATGTGACTTCTCTCTCTTTTGCTCAGGGTTCGTGCTTCCCTGCAAGTGATGTGGCTGCAGGGTAGGACTCTCCTACCCTCTGACCATCTGAGCCCAGCCTTCCTAGCGCAGTGGGCTGCAGACCAGAGTCACCATCCGTGACGGGGACTCACAAATTCCCTGATTTTACGTAGCATGGGAAGTCAACCCCAGGTGAGCAGAACAGAAACAGGTCTCACTGTTGGGCCTGGCCTCAGCTTATTTTCAGTTCTGGGATTTCAGGTCTCTGTATTAGGAAGTGAGGCCTGGGCGTCCCCAGGAGACAAAAGAGGAAGCAATGTCAGGCCTTCTTCAGCGAGCTGATAGGCTTAGAAGGAAATGCCGGGCTGTGGTATCTTGCTATCCTGGCAGCCTTGACCGCCACCAGGAGGGCTCTCTCCAAGTTCAATGGGAGCAGGTGGCTCTGAAGCCCAGGCCCAGACTGTGCCCACCTCGGAACTGGGACTGGTAGCTATGTCCTCAGAAGGGGTTGACACAGACTCTAAGCCCCAGCAGAAAGCAGAGCACCGTTCCTGGGGCCTCTGAAGAAAGCCCGATGTGTCCGGGCTGGGCACAGAGAGATGGAGGCCGTGGTCATGGGCGGGGGGGGGGCGGGGCACCAGGGGCTTCGGGCTCAAAGCACTCACTGGGTGAGGGGCTGATGAAGGAAACGAATCTTACCATATCTGTAGTTTAATTCTCTTGCCATCGAGCTCTATGGTCCTAATTTTAAAGTCAATTCCTGAAAGAAAAGAAAAGAAAAGAAAAAAATGCACATCAGTGTCAGTCCATTTCCCAAGCTGTGTCTAGGACGAATGCTGACAACCTGTGCAGGTAACAGCTGTCATGGTTTCTGGAGCATCTGCCGGGCACGTGGGAATCTCTGAATCCCGCAAACAAATCTGGAGGCACCCGGCGAACTTTCTCCTCTCACAGAAGGGGAGGCTGAGGCTCAGAGGGCAGAAAGGAGCTGCACAGAGTGAAGCTGGTGAGGGGCAGAGCTGGCAGGCAAACCCAGGTAGCTCAGGTGCCAAAGCCGTGTTCTCCTCCCTTTCCCGGGAGGCAGCCTCGTGAAGCAGGCTCCACAGCCCTTTTCGGGCCAGAGCCCCACGCTTCCAGCCACCTGCACCCGGCCTTCCAAGCACACGGGACGCTGGGCCCCAAGATGTACCTGATGCAGGTGGGCCTCTAGCATTTACACGTGCTGTTCCTTCTCTGTGGGTGGTCCCTACCCTGCCCGCCTGTCAGCCTGGCAAACTTCTCCTCCTTTAAGACCTGCTGGAAGGTCACCTCCCAAGAAGCCTTCCTGACCCTGCCCTCCTCTTTCCCGCCCTCTGGCTTTAGTCCCCTTTCCCCAGGACCAGGGTGCTCTCAGCCTCCCCGGCTGCTCTCCAGGCTCCCACCGTTGTCCCCTCAATCCCCTCCCCAGCTTCCAAAACACACACTCAACCATGTCACCAAGCTAAGCTCTGCTCCAAACCTTCCAGTGTGTTCACCAACAGATGAGTGAATGAACAAAATGTGGTCTTTCCCTACAGTGGAATATTACTCAGCCATAAAAAGGGATGAAACATTGACACATGCTACAACGTGGATTAATCTTGAAAACATAATGCTGAGTGAGAGAAACCAGACGTGAAAGGTCACACAGTATGTAATTCTGTTCATACGAAATATCCAGAATGGCAAATCCAGAGAGACAGAAAAGAGGTTAGTGGTTGCTGGGGCGTGGATGTGAGTAGATTAATGAGATTGACCAAGGGGTGTGGAGTGTCTTTCTGTCATAATGAAAATGCTCTAGAACTGACTGTGGTGATGGTTGCACAACTCTGTGAATATACCTGAAGCCGCTGACTTGTACACTTTAAATGAGTGAGTTGAATTATACGTCAATAAAACTGTTTTGAGGTTTTTTTCGTAATTTTTTTTTTGGCTGCGCCACGTGGCTCGTGGGATCTTAGTTCCCCGACCAGGGATTGAACCTGGGCCACAGCAGTGAAAGCCCGGAATCCTAACCACAAGGCCACCTGGGAATTCCCAACAATAAAACCGTTAAACGGTTAAAAACCTTTCCACCGCCTCCTGGGCCCCAGAATAAAGTGAAAACAGTTGCCTGAGTGCTCCTAACCTGGTCACCGCAGCATCCACGGCTCTTGCCCTCCTCTCCGGCCACAATGCCCAAGCGTGTTCCAGCCTCAGGCTTTTACGCTTGCTCCTTCCCCTCCTGGAATGTTCTTTCATTCCATGGCCATCTGGCTCCCCTCTCCCTTCACTCAGGTCTCTGTTCAAGTCACCTCCTCAGGGGAGCCTTCCTAACCATCCTCTCTCCCCTCACCTGCTGCATCTTCTTCACGCACTATCCCTGACGTCGTAGATTTGCGTATTTGCTCCATGCACATGGGAGCAAAACTTGCCAACTGGAATGGCCTGCGTGGAGGGGTAAGAGCCAAATCCAGCCTTTGCCCCCAGGAGTTGGTTCTAAATCTCCGCCTGTGAAGCCTTGAGACTGAGGCCTGGCCTGACCCCCTCAGAACACGGCATGAGGATGCTAATTCCATCCCTGCCCACCTCAGGAGCTGTCCTGCGGACCACAGGGAATATAAGCCTGTATTTGAGTTTTGTCTCCTAGAACATAAGCTCCAGGAGGGCAGGGACTCACACGTCTTATTCATGGTTGCATCTCCATGAATGCATGGCAGGGCCTGAGTACGTATTTACTAGAAGCCGATCATCTCGTCCTGCACAGACACTTTGACTACAGGCTTTGTTACAGTTCTGCTTCCCTCTGATTCATCCCAGTCGTCTCTGCAGCCCCTGCACTGAGGCGGATGCCTGGTGCACAGCAGGCACTGGGGAAAGATGGCTGGATGAAAAAATAAAGTGCAACGGGATCTACGTGGTGCCGCACAGTTTACCAAGTAAGCACTTTCACGTACATCAACCACTTCTCTGAAGGAATGAATGAATGGGGCCCTGAGGAGGAGCTGGGAGCTGAGCCAGGCTGGGGAGAGCCAATTCCAGGAGCCACGGGGCCAAGTTCACACCACAAATGATTGATTGACGGAGCCTATGAGAATAGGCTTCGGCAAAATGTAACCTGGGCAGACAGTGAACAGCCACTTAATCCCTGATCTATACAGAAAATACAGAGATACACTCAGTGCCCATACAGAATCACCTCTATGCATCAGAATGTATTTCAGGACTAAGCCACCCAGTGTTAACTCTTCCTAAAACATACCCCGCTCCTCTCACAGATGCACAGGACATATGAAATCAAGAAGCACTGTTCAGTCCACAGAACCCAAAGCATCACTCTGTTCTATCTTCCTCCTGGGTTTTATTAACACACCAAATTTAATTAGGAAGTGTAAACTTTACGAGGCCTAAGAGTCATGAGGCCATAACTTCAAGGTCAGGGGGAATTAAACTTTCCTAGAAGACAGAGGCCTGCAGGAAGGCTACAAATGTAATGAGAATCCCGGGATGGGAGGGAGGGAACCTGGGTTTGAGTGCCACACCCACCTCCTTAGACGACCTCGCCCAAGTTATGTCCTCATCTGCAAGTGGAGGCTGGCCTCCTCAGAGCCTTAAAGGACTAGACTGGGTTTCCTGGTCAAGAATTAAAAAACAGACAAACCACTCAACCCCTGAATTGATCTCACTAGGAACGTTCTGACTCTGGGAAACTGAGGTCTGGGTTTGAGAGCGAGCCACAGTCTACCAGGAGTTAATATCACTTCCTGATTGGTGGGGACGCATGGGCTATCCCAAAGTTTGACCTTGGAGTTAGGGAAGGGGAGGAATCAGAAAGACATGTGCCTAGGGGAAGGATGCGGTCACTACAAGAGACATTCTGCTTCCTCTCCATGGTCTCTGGCAGTGGTGACAACCCCCTATTCATTGTATAGTTCTGATCCTCCACAATCCAGGCGATAGCCAAAGCAAAGAACACCACTCCTAAGCTGAAGAAACAGGGCTCGGAGAGGCGAAGTGCTTGTTCAAGGGCAAACAGCAGCTGGAACCCAGGCATGATGATTTCCAGCCCAATTCTCTTTACATCTGGCAGCTAAGTGTCTTGCAAAGTGCAGCTCCTGGAGGATGGCAAGGATGGAATCAGCAGCTAATTGTGGGGTTTAGGAAGATAAGGTACACAGGGGTAAAGCAAAGCCCTTTCCCCAGGTTTTTTCCAGCTCCTGGGCTTGGGGACCATTCTCCTGCTTCCCCACTCCAGAGCAAGACTGCGTAGCTTACAGGCCACTCTGCTTGATGGGTGTTACTTCCAAGTCAAACTCTTCATGTGGGCAATGGCTGTTTTTGTGGTGTGGGAAGAAGTCTGCTCCACTTTTGTGTATGTCAGAACTGGGAAGCAACAAGCCAATTCTGCTCAACCACAATGTGGGCTGGCCCTGCAGGAAAGGCTGTTCTGCGAAGTGACAACCGGTGTCCTGGGCCTAGCGATAGGGAAGTCAGGGCTGTTTGTGGCAGCCGCTGATTTTGGTTTCTCACTGAAGCTTTTATCTGGCATCTCCTCCGGATGACAGGTCCCAGGGCAGGCGGCTGTCACTTGCCATTTCTGTCACCCTCGAGTGAGATGGAAGTCCGTGCAGGAGAAGTGTCTGGACTCCCTCTCACCATTCCTTCCAGAAGAAATTCATTCATGGGGGAAACAGGGTCAGGGAGAGGGGCTCAACCCCTGAACATTCCAGAGGAAAGAGCAGGAGAGGTCTGCGTTGGAGTCCTGGCTTCAAAGTGGATCAGCTGTGCTCGCATCTCTCTGGGATGGTTGAGCCTTGAGTTTTGGGTCAGACACACCCAGGTACAAATACCATCCTTGCCACCTGTAGACCGAGTGACCTTTGGCAAGTCCAGTATCCTCCCTGAGCCTCAAATTCCTCCACTGTGAAACGAACTCATAACAGCACCTGACACAGAGGACTGGAAAGTGTGGTAATGCACATAAAGCGCCTGGCACACAGTAAATGCTCAGTAAGATCAGATGTCACTTGTCACTGTCCTTTCCCCATGGACAACTCTCCGTGCCTCAGTTTCCACTTCTGTAAGACGAGGACCCCAAACAACTGCTTCAAGGTATGCTGCGAGGACAGAACAAAATGACGGGCGCCAAGACCTCGTCCAAGCCATACACTCCTTGAGCAGGCTGAGGGTTGGTGCCTCAGTCTCCCCATCTGCAAAATGGGCACCTGGTGCCCACCCCGCCCATGGCCCGGGAACCGCCAAACGGCGGTGCAGGCGACTGCTCTTTTCCCCTCCAGTTCCCTCGACCCTCTGCTCTTTTCCCCATCCGGCCCGGCCGCTCCCTCAGCCCCAGCCCCTCAGGGGCGCGCCCGGCCCGGGCCTCCCGCGCCCCCGGCCGCTCCCCAGCCCTGCTACCTATGGTGGAGATGAAAGTGGAGTTGAAGGCGTCCTCGGAGAAGCGGAACAGGACACAGGTCTTCCCCACCCCCGAGTCCCCGATCAGCAGCAGCTTGAACAGGTAATCGTAGGTCTTCGCCATATTACACTCTCTCCCCGACGGGAAGTGCTGCCAGCGCCTCGCCACTGGCCCCTGGGCCCGTCCATCAGCGCCGATCCCACCTCCCCATTGGCTCCCGGCCCGACGCGCGTCACCGCGGCCGACGCCCGCCCCCGCGCCCCGCCTGTCTCGGTAAGACGTGGGGAAGGGGCGAGCTGGGCACGGAGCCGGAAGCGGCCCGAGCGTGCCGCTCATTGGCCGGCGCTCAGGACAGGGCGGACTGTGATTGGCCAGCGGTGAGGAGTCGAGGGGCTTCAAATGGGGACAGGGCAGAGGCGTGGCAGCCCGTGTCCCCTCCTTCTGCCCTCCACTCTGGGGCGGCCCCGCCCCCCGATGGGAGGGGGAGGGCGGGGAGCTTGGCCAACGGCTCCGCGCTCCCTCAACCCGGGGGCGGGGTCTGGGGCGCATATGCAAGCGCGCCGGGAAGACCGTTGGGCGCCAGCAGAGGGCGCACGCGCGTGTGGTCTGTGGCTCCCGCCCTTCAAGGCCCGCGCAGCCTCAGTTGGTACCGGGACGAGCGCGGGAAGGCGGCGTGGCTGTGTTGGTAGTCTAGCGGTCTCCGCGTCCGGCCAGGGGGAACCAAAGAGAAAAGGAGAATAGGGGCGCCGTCATAGTCGAAGCGAGGTCCCCTCGAGACGTGCTCCGGGACCTCGGCGCTGGCCAGGGGACCTACCTAGAGATAGCCATGCTCCAGCCACCAAGCTATGTACTGAGGCTCGCAGGACTCCCCTGGAGGGCCCTCGAACCTATGTAGAGGTTGTTCGGGTCTTACCCCAGAGTCTCGTCCGCCTCAGCCCTTTCAGGCGCGCCCCGGGGGCCTTGCAACCTGCCGAGGTAGTTAGCACAGTGAGAATTAAAACCTGCCGAGGTAGTTAGCACAGTGAGAATTATAGGGAATACTTACGAGCGTTGGTTCTGTGCCTGCCAGTGTTGTTAGCACTTATAAAAAATACATGAAATAGTTTATTCCCACCCCGACCCACTGAGGTAGGTATTGTTGTCCTCCCCCCCCCGCCCCCCGTTTTATGGTGAGAAAACCGAGGCCAAATAGGTTAAGTGACTTTCCCAGGCAAGTTGGTTTTTGAACTCAAAGTGACCAGCTTCAGAGGCTGAGGTCTTGATCATGTTGGTTTCCTGCATCGTAGAGACGGGCCACACACCACCTGCGTGGCGTCACCGCTATGTGTCCCTCTGGGGTCAGTCCTGGAGATTTGCCCAAGGATCTTACAAAAGATGGCCCCTGCCTCCAACTGCAGCACATTCTTCTGCTTATTTGGCTCCGGTTAGGAAAAGCTTCAACCAGAGCCATAGACCACTTGGTTGGCTTCAGCCTCTGTGGCATTTGATACTCTTGACCACCTTCTCTGGCAGTTCTCCTTTTCTTGGTACACTTCCCATTTTATTTGCCTGTTTCTTTTATTACCTATACCTCCCCTTCTCTGGGTGCTGCTTCTCCAGATTCCATTGCAGTTTTGCGTGTGTGTGTGTGGGGGGGGGGGGTTGCTTGGTGTTCCTCTTTCTATATCTGTTCTTGCTTCCTGGGTGATCTCATTCACTTCTTGGCTCCTACTGTCTCCATACTGGTGATTCTCAGTTCTTAGAGAACCCATAGCCCAGCCATCCCTCCATGACCCAACTACTTCCTGGGCATTTACCTTTGGATCTGTCAAAGATACTTCAAACTCATCATGTCCACAACTGAACTTGTCATCTTGTACTCACACTAGCTTGTCTTGAATTACTTTTCTGAGACCTAAGCCACCGTATTTTCTTTCATCCCTCACAGCCTGGTTTTTAAGGATGTTCTAAATAGCTCTGAAACCTTGCTTTTCTATTTTTTTTAAAATTAATTAATTTTATTTTCGGCTGTACTGGGTCTTTGTTGCTGCACGGGCTTTGTCTAGTTGCAGCGAGCAGGGGCTACTCTTCCTTGAGGTGCATGGGCGTCTCACTGCGGTGGCTTCTCTTGTTGTGGAGCACGGGTTCTAGGCACGCGGGCTTCAGTAGTTGTGGCTCACAGGCTCTAGAGCGCAGGCTCAGTAGTTGTGGCACGTGAGCTCAGTAGTTGTGGCACATGGGCTTAGTTGCTCTGTGGCATGTGAGATCTTCCCAGACCAGGGATCGAACCCGTGTCCCCTGCCTTGGCAGGCAGATTCTTAAGCACTGCACCACCAGGGAAGTTCCTTGCTCTTCTATTTTTTTTTTTTTTTTTTTTTGTGGTACGCGGGCCTCTCACTGTTGTGGTCTCTCCCGTTGCGGAGCACAGGCTCCGGAAGCGCAGGCTCAGCGGCCATGGCTCACGGGCCCAGCGGCTCCACGGCATGTGGAATCTTCCCAGACCGGGGCATGAACCTGTGTCCCCTGCATCGGCAGGCGGACTCTCAACCACTGCGCCACTAGGGAAGCCCTCTTCTATTTCTTTTGCTCGTCAGATCATCACATCTCTCCACTGCTCTCCCTGATCGTTCTCTAATCCAGATTCCACCCTGCAGTGAGCTTAGTCTAAAACATTTATCCAATATCCATCCATGGTCTATTGGCAGGATAAATTCCTCACAGTTTGGTCCTAACCTCACCTTTTGTCCCACCCACACTTCATGGGATTGGGAACTCCCCAAGAGCTGAGACATGTCAGTTTAACAAACATTAAATACTTATAATAGGTGCTGAGGCACCAGGATGACTAAAGCAGTATACTGAGATTAGATTACAGCCCAAGGGGGTGAGGAGGAGGGAGAGGAGGAACTTCAATCTAGCAGTGGTAGGGCACTTAGAGGGGGGCATTATACTTTATTCATGGACATTCCCTGCCTCTACCACCTAAACAAGCTCACAGTGTCAGCCAAATGTTGAATTAAAATGAAGGAAATGTTTTTAACTGTACTTGGTAACAAAAAAAATTGTTTGCATACTGCATTCATGTCTTAAAGGCTTTCATTTCTTTGGGATTCCCTAACCCCCTTCCCCAAGATCAGATCTTAAGGCAAACCTCAAAGCAATTCAGGTAGTGAAACTGCAGCCACCCTTAACACTCTTCTTTAAGTTCCTGCCATCCAAGTAAGCCAAGTCTAAAGATTACTTTCCTTCAGATCACTTCTTCCTTCTTATTCCAGTCTGGCAAGCACTGTCCTGGATTAACTGAAATACCTTTCTAACTGATCTTCCTGCCTCTAGTCTACCCCACTCTAGTCCTTCCTGACAATGCATGCTAAGTGGATTTTCCTAATTTATTTCTTTTATTTATTGATTATTGATCAGTGGCTCTCCACTCCGGACCAACTTAATTTAAGTTCAGGCTCTCATCAGTGTGGACCCCGCCTACCTTCCAGCTTTCCTACTTCTTTCTTTTTTATATGTCACACAGAGAAAACCTTACCCAGCCAGGCCTTGTGCTTTCGTGACTCAAGTGATAGGGACCATCTTTCCTGCTCCTATCTTGTCTATTAAAATCTTCCTCATTCTTTTAGTCTGGCTCAGGCAGGATTGGGGATAACAAAGGACAGGAGCTTTGAGTTACTAAGGCAAAGAGCTTTCACCTGTAATATAGAGATCATAATCCTTATATCAGGTAGTCATGGTAGACAGCAAATAAATAACATTTGCTGAGTTCTTGGTACAGTTATCTTTCCTTTCTATCCCATTTACATTTGTCAAACCATAATGCTGTGTATGTCCCCACACACTCTAAAATTCACACAAATTGTAGTTTATGTAAAAATTTATTTGACCAAAATGTAGAAAAAGTGATACTATTACATATGATACAGTTGCAAGAATCTAAATGAAAAGTGTGGGTTTTATTCAGTTGCACAATTTGCTAGTGTATCTCCTGGGTAGTGTGATGCTTAATAAATAGGAGTGAGGGGCAGGGGATTTGGATAAGCTAGAAGCAGGGTGATTTTTAGTCAGAATTGTAAACTTGAGTTGGCTCCCACACTGCTGGGGAATGTGGAATGTTTCAGCTCTGAGATGTTAACTGAGAAAGCAGAAATCTAACAAAGACAAAATGTGCAGCCCTGTCTACAAAATACTCCATATCCAGTTTAATCAGGAGTTTCTTGGTCTTTGATTAACTTCGTCCTGAAGAAGGAATTAAAATTCCAGATAAGTAAATCTCCAATTTGCCAGTCCCTGGAGTATAGAGGAGATGAAGTTAGGCCACTTACTTTTTCATCTTTACTTTGATGTCAGAGAGCGCCATTCTGCCCAATATTTGTTTATAGAAAAAGAGTCTTAATTATTGATGCTAGCAGTGTTTTTGATACGGCTTCTCTGAATAGGACTGAATTCTACAACATTCATTCCTGCTGAGTGGATGGCCTCATATCGGAGCAGATAAGCATGGGTCATTATTGGAATAAAACATTAGCTCCTCAGAGAACAACTTTAGAGTGAAAGAAGCATGGAGAAGAGCATATCAATCATCTATTCCGAAAACATCTGGGTAATTATTATGACTCTTTTCCAGGCATTCTCATGCTGACTGCTCAGAGGATGTTTGTTCTGCACGGTGGAGGGTGGAAAAGAGGCAGGATGATCAGGTTAACCTCTCTGGTTTATGACTTCCCATAGTAATCCCACCCCCACCCCCCTTTTTTGCTCTGGATGGAAAATCCCCACCCATTTTAATGTGACGGTCCCTGGCCTCCTATAGTGTGACCGATGGTGAATATTCTTCAGCCTTTTAAACTGACCCATGACTAGATATCGGAATCTGTGTTTCGAAAGTGTGAGGTTGTCTATTCTCCCAGGAACCAAATGCCCTCAGTCTTAAGAGAGTATGCTCAATATGAAATACCCTGCCTACCTTAGGAATAAATGCAATTTAAGGATAAAAATAGAGCTGAAAAAGCTGGTGCCATTTGAAAAAAGGAAGGAATAGATTTAACTGGTGCTCAAAGCTTCTCTGATACAAAATATTTGGTCATGTGTTCATAATTTGCTTGACATTTCCAGCAAAGCGAAGAGGCAATAACAAAAGAAACTTCTTACAAGAGAAGAGAAAGACACGGAGCTCTGGAGTTTCTTTTGGAACAAGACTCTTCTGTTTTGGTTATATACAGTTTAGTTCGTTTAGTGTCTGATCCAGTGTCTGATGTAAGCCCACATTCTCTTCTTTGGCCTGGGCAAGCTTTTCTGGTGAGAATTAAGAATGAGGGAAAAATAAATTAATAAGCATCTTTGTTAAAGGAAAAAAAAAAAAGGTTTCTAAACTCCACATTGCCAGAGTGAAAGAGCAGAGAAGGTACTCTACATTTTAATTATAGCAGAACACCGTGGACTAGCAGACACTAAATGCCAAGTTTGGGAGCCGGATAGGGTTGCAAAATAAAATACAGGTGCTCCGTTAAATTTGAATTTCAGATAGACAACGAATAAATTTTTTAACACAAGTGTATCCCAAATGTTGCTTGAGATATACTTATGCTAAAAATTTATTCATTGCCTATCTGATATTCAAATTTAACTGAGTGTCCTATATTTTAATATGATAAATCTGGCAATCCTAGAGTCAGAACACCTGGATTTAAGCCCCAGTTGGGCCAATGAAGTAAGCCATTTAACCTTTCTAGGTCTCAGTTTCCCCATCTATCAAATGGGGATAATAATACCATTGTGTGGCATGGGGGTTATTATGAGGCACAAATGAGAAATGCTTCAGAACTTATGAAATGCTACACAGATTTTAGTCTAAGATATGGATGACTTAATGCATTTTCTCCCTAGTGCTGGTTAATTAATCCTTGAGCTTATGGTAGGGAGAGATAATCCTGTAACCCATCTTTCCTTTGGAGCTTCTGGGAATGGCTGTTTAAATTCCACGCATAATTGTGTTATTGTTTCTATGTGTCCATAGCAGTGTAGTCAAACTGCAGGTAAATGCAACATGATTGAAATTTAAGCCAGCCTATAGGTACATTATGAAGTAATTGAGGTGATGAAACAAACAAACGAAAAAAAACCCAACAAAACCCAAAAATCTAAGATGCCATCTAGGGCTGTGCATGACAGAGCATGAGAGAGAACTGGTTTGCAATGAGTGATGGCTGATAAGGACTAGGGCAAGACTTATTCAAATACCAGAGGAAAGCAAAATGCCTCATAAAATGTGATATGATCAGCTTGGAAATGTTCAGAAAGAATAAAAGTGACTGCAAAAGATGGCAGCCTTTCAACTAAAGCTACTGAACCTTTCATTTGATGTGGCACTTTTAAAAATCTAATCTAGTGACTATGATATGGGAGGATTCTCTCAGAGGACAGTTACTTGGGCCTGTCCAGTCTGGATTAACAGAAGTAACTGAGGGCCTACTATGTGTGAACCAATTTCTCCATTACCTTATTTAATCCTCAACCACTGAGCTATCACTTTTGTTTTTGCAAAAAAGCTAAGCAGCTTGTTCAGGGTTGCACAGCTAAAATGGTAGAGCTGGGATGTAAACCCAGGTTTCCCAACTCCAAATCTCGACCTCACTTCACACCTTGCCACTTGGATTCCCTGGCATCTACTTTATCATTAGGTCTGAGGCTAACTTTCCCCGAAAGTGTTAATTGCCCTTGAGAATGGGACAGGCCCCCACGCTGTCAACAGGTAGAAGTAGATCTCCGTAGCCCTAATCACTAAATGAAGTTCCACCTAGGTGCTTAGTTATGCAGACTGACTGGATAGACAGGGCTGCGGTTATTTCCAAGGGTGGAGGCTACATATGGCTGGAAAAATCCCAGGAACAAGTATGCAGAGAGAGAAAACAAAAAACACCTACCCCTACACAGTTTAATCTTTCCAGGGGCATATGTATAGGAATATGTGAGGGGAGTGGTTTATGTAGAAGTTCAGGGTGGACAGCAGTTAGGAACAGAGAAAGGTTGGAGGTGGAACGGCATGGGTAGTTTAGGGAAGATGTATTTTGGAGGACTGAATATAAAGAATTGTGACAGAGGTTCCCACCTAAATAAAAAATTACTGGATGAGGAATAACAAGCTATAGTGACCAAAAATTAATGATCTCACTGGAGCTTTTCATGCCATTTTCAGGTTCAAGGGGCAGTCTGGAAGACGGCTTGGACATCAAAATGTCAGTGTTTCTGGGACAATTTAAGGTGGTGGCAGCGGTGGGGTGCAGGAGAGAGCCAGACAGACTATTTAAAATTTGGATTCTCTTGGGAAAACTGATGAGCTTTTGGTCACCATAGGTGTGAGCTTTTAACACCCACACGCAAATTTTATGAGCTGTCACTAAACCAAGGTTCCTGGCTCTAGTTAACTCAAGTATGAGGGGAGATAGATGTTAGCATCTCAGGCAACTTCGTTTGGAACTCAGGAAAGAATCGCCTCACTTCCTTTGTTTGGCATTCCAGCAGCTTCCATTCCTTTGCCCTGTTAATGGGATGCCCTTTAATTCCTTGTATAGTTGTTTTCTAAGGGCAGGGTATAGAGGTGAGCTTCCTCCCAGGACTGGGAACTGGAGAGGTGTTCAGTGAACAATGAAGACATAGGGAACCCCAGGCACCACTCTCCAAGTATTTCACAGAGAAAACATGAGAAAAGGAGGACTAAGGAGACCAAAATGCCATTGCCGCTATTTGAATCCACAGATGAAGCCCCATCCAAAGGTAGCCTCTTTTTAGCGATAAGCCTGCTGGTTTTTGCAAGTTCTGCTGACTCTATTAAGCTGCTCAGGAGGTTGGATGAGTCTCCATTCAACATAATTTCTATTTAAGGAAAAACTGCTATTGGCATGCAGATACAGTTAGCTAATACATTTGAGAGCTCAGGCCAAGTTGGCTTTTGTTTTTACATTGTCAGAAAAGAATCATGTGGGCATAATTTTCTTTTTGAAACGAGCTCTTCATTTGAACCACTCACTTTTGGTTGCAATCATGGTCAAGGGCCTCATAGCTATGGCTCAAAAGCGGCAAGTGGAGAAAATGAAAATGAGAGGGCATGAAGGTGAGGACTGCCTGTCTTTATTTCTGTCACACAGTCACAGACACAGCAGAAGAAGGCTTGAAAGGTCAAACCAGGAGGCAGGAAACTGGAGCTTCTAGCTTCTAGAAGCCCACAGGAGTATAGGCACCACAGTGAGAAGGCAGACTTCAGTATTGCTAGGACAGAGGGCAGCACCCCAGCCGCCTCTTAGAGAGAGGTCATGTCGTTGAGAGCATGGTCCAGCTCCTCGCTGATAGCTTTGTACTTGAGCTTCTGAGCATATAGCTCGTCTAGAGGGCGGAGGTCCCCAGGGAGAGAGTTCAGAAGAAGAGGTACAGGGTACAGAACGCGAGGGTCGGAATGGAGTGCCACACATGAGCAACGAGAGGAAGAAAAAAAAAGTGAGAAAACAAAGCATGAACTAGGAGAAAGTCGTGTCCTGTGTAACACAAAAGAGAAAGCAAAAGATCTATGGAGTGATTTCTAAGTGGTGTGAAGTTCTGCAGGGGGTTAGCCATAATGAACCTTTAAAAAGAGTGGTGACTAGAAATGGCTAGAGCTTCTCCCCACCAATCTCCCACCCCAGGTTATTTCTGACTTTCAATGATGTCATCCAGTCCAAAGGCTGTACTTTGGAATGGGGCATTTTCCCTTATATGGAAACCTCACTTCCTAAATCAAACATTGGGACACATGGTCTGAGGAATGAGTTCTGTACCCTTTCTGGGTGGGACAAGCAGTTTGGGAGATTTCGTTTGAACCCCAAGATTCTGGAAGTTCTGGGTTATTTCATGAAGAACATGGGACAGAATTTTTTTTAAAGCTGGAACTCTTCAAGAAATTCTGGGATATGTGGGCAGCAGACTCACAGACTGGAGTCTTAATTCAGGTCTCCACGGTCTCTAAATTTCCATTTTCTCATACAGTGATAAGCTTTGCACTCTCTGGGAGAGAGCTTCTGTAAAAATGCAAGGCATTTAAAAAATGCAAGGCGTGTCAGAAATGAGCAAATTAAAGGAAATTCTAAAGACTTGAAAAGAATCAGCCATATTTGGGTCTCTTTACTCACATGTGGAGCTAATTAAGCAGAAATATTTTAGTTCTTGAAAAATGGCGACCCTAGTCTGAATTTGATTTGCACTGTTCCATTCCAGGGCTCCAGACTTCCACATGTGACATCACTCTGCACTTTGCTATCCTAAAGTGGACGAAGCCCAAATCAGCCTTTCCAGATTCCCCCCAACTGTCTGGGGATGTGTCGTGTAGAGGGAGGCAGAGCAAACATAATTATATGGTAATTTCATACCTTCCAGGTCATCAATTGTCTTTTCCAGTTTTGCAACTGTTCTCTCTGCAAATTCGGCACGGGTCTCAGCCTAGGGCAGAAGAAAGGAGTCACTATGAGTGCTTTAAGACCAGCCGCAGGAGAAACCTGAACTAGTTGGATGGAAATCACACGCACCTCTTTCAGTTTGTCAGACAGAAGTTTAATTTCTTCTTCATATTTATCCTCCTTTTCAGAATACTGTGGGAGAGACCAAAACACTGCTTTTAAAAAAGGAAGGGAAAAAAAGCACAAAGAATGCATGTTCCCTGTTCCTCGGAGAAAAGTGTGTGCTTGAAGCTATGAACCTGCCTAAGAAGTGGAGACAGGCACCTTCCCAGGCAGAAGAAATGTGTGCATAACTCAGAGAATCCGGGAGAGATCCCTCTGGGTTGGTATTGATCTCAAGACCTGAGCTGACAACTCAGGATACACATGTGATGAATATGGTGCAGATGACTGCATGGAAATAGGCTACTCAAGGCCCTCCGCAGCAGCTGGCCTAACCTATGTTTCCAACCCCACTTCCCATCAGCTTCCCCAAGGTGCTGGCCACTTCCTAGCCCTATTCTGAGTGTTCTCTGGTCTCCAGCCCTTGACTACAACTGGGCCCCCCAGCATGGAATGTTCCATTCCTCATTACTATCTGTCAGAAGTTATGTTTGTCTTTCAGGGCTCGACTCAGATGAATAGTAGCAAACCTTCATTAACTGCCTGCTATGTTGCTAGATATCATCAATCCCAATTTACAGAAGAGTAAAGAGTAACAGACAGGTTAGCTAATTTGTCTAGGGTCACGTGGCTACGAAGTGACCAAGCCGTGACTGGAACCTGACTCTGGAATTTGAGCTCCTGGCCAGCATCCCGCTCTACGGTCTTTTCTAACGTCACCTCCTCGTGACACCTTTCCCAACTTTGTGTAGTCCCCCTGTTGAAGCCCCACTGCACTTTGTTACTTTATCAACCCCTCTACTCAGCTAGACTTCAAGATCTTCAAGAACAGAAGCCGTACCATCACTGTAGCATCTCTCCCCGTGACCAGGGCAGCATCTGGCATACATATGTGGTCTGCATTTATTCACCACCTATCCTAGTATGAGATATACGCCAGGCACAACGCTAGGACTAATGACACAGCTCTAAACAAGACATAGTCCCTGTCCTTAAAACCTACAATCTAGCAAGGAAGGCATGCAATTAATTTTGATAGATGTGATCAACCATCATGATAGGAAAAGAAGTAGGTGGGGCTACACAGCTGAGAAACACCTAACCTAGGTGAGCAATCAGGGAGGGCCTCTCATGCAGGGGCCTAAAGGATGAATAGGGGGTTGCCAAGCAGAGAGCAAAGGGAAGGCCACCCCAGGCTGAGTGGACAGCAGGTTCAAGGTATTGAAGGTGACCCACATGGAATGTTTGTGAAACTGAAGTTCAATGCAACTGGAGGGGAGTAGGAGGAGGGAGAATGAGGAATAGATGAGGATGCAGGGGTTGGCGGGGGGTGGGAAGAAGGCCATGGAAGAGCGTGTACGTTGCTCCTAATGCTCTCTCCTGTAATGACTGCTTTGGGTACTGTTTCAGCTAATAAAGCCCAATTCCACCCCTGATTGCCGCTCGACCTTCTAGAAAGTATTTCTGGAGGAACCCAGGGATTCAGTTGAGAGTGAGGCTCTGTAGGCTCTGTATCTATATGATGATCCTCAGATCTACCTAAGAGGAGCCTGGCCAGGTCCCAGTCTCATTCCATCTCCACCTTCCGGGAGGTAGAGATAAAAGATGGTGCTAAGACCCCATCTTAAAAGGGGGGAAATCTAGCCGCTGGACACCTCTTTCTGTAGGGGAAAAACCTGGCTGCTGGGCACCAAAGCTACTGTTAGCAAATACAGGTCAGATCCCTGATACCCTAGCACGCTCCTGCGTACGTTGGGGGGAGAAAAGAAGAAAGTCCGGCAAATCACCCTCCAGCTCAAGCCAACCACCAACCTTTTCAGATGCAGCCTCTAGCGACTTCAGGTTGTTAGTGACATTCTTGAGTTCTTCTTCCAGGTCACCACATTTTCTGCCCAAAGACAAGGGATTTTTGTGTCTTATCTTACATCAGGCAATTCCCCTAAAAGAAGTTTTCAAAAGGAGGAATCGCACTTCCAGGGGCCCCCAGAAGGAATGCGGGGGGGAAAAATGTTAATGGCTTTTTCTGAGACACAGCGCTGTGTGTTTATCAAAACCCTATCATGCCAGGCAAAGGCGCGGCAGGCCGAGGAGTATTTGGAAGGTTTGTAAAGCACTCCTGGGCTCCTGCCAAGTCTGAGGCAACAGGGACTTGTGAAATCTATGACTGATGTGGTTGACTCCGGAAGGTGTTTAAGAATGAGATGGGGGCTGGGAGCAATCGGAGTTTACAGCGGACACTCCAGGAAGCAAGGTTGGAGCGGATTTTCGAAACCAGATCTCTCTCAGCACAGCAGGAATGCTCCGGGGAGCTGGATTCCTCACCCAAGTCCGAGGGGGGAGGCATTTTGGTTTTCTGGTGGGGAGCTTGTGGGGATTCCGGTCAACCTTCTCACCTTTCCCCCCAGGAATGTGTCCCAATCCAACAATGACATCAAGAATAAGGCATTTAAACACTGACATGGCACCCTGCCCTCAGTGTTTCCTTAAGAAGGCACAGGGCTTCCCTGGTGGCGCAGTGGTTGGGAGTCCACCTGCCGATGCAGGGGACACGGGTTCGTGCCCCGGAGCAGCTGGGCCCGTGAGCCATGGCCGCTGAGCCTGCGCGTCCGGAGCCTGTGCTCCGCAACGGGAGAGGCAGCAATAGTGAGAGGCCCGTGTACCACCAAAAAAAAAAAAAAAAAAAAAAGAAGGCACAGCCTCCTGAGGGATCCTCTCTGGGAAAACGGACTTCTGGGCTTCTCTGCTCTCCCTGTCTCACTCATCTTTCCCAATACCTTTGTGGGAAGAGTCAACACGTGGGCAGCACTGCCCAGGGCAGTAAGAACAAACAGTTGCCCATCATTCTTTGTCAGCCATGGAGGCAAAGAGGAGGCACTGAGCAATGAGTCTCAGATGCCCGTCCACTTGACCAGAGGCCCTGGTCGGTATCCATTCCCAACACAACCAACTCCCTCCCAGCTCCACCCCCGCCCCGGAGCTGAGCTGGGCGCCACTCAGCCTTGCTCTGCCACTCACAGTTCAGACACCTCGGCACGATCCTCTGCCCTCTCCAGCTCGCCCTCCAGGATGACCAACTTACGAGCTACCTGCAGAGACAGGAAGGATCGATCAAGACTGACCCCTGAGAGCCACGTCTAGTTCAATGCCCTCCCCCGTGCAGACAGCAAGGCCACGCCCAGACCATCTGCAACGCGGGGCTTTCAGCTGCTTCTCCGACTCAGACAGTCCCAGGGAAAATCTAAATTCTCTCCCTCAGGCCCCGGGAAGTGAAGGAAGAGATGGGACCATGAGGGCAGGCAGAAGGAGCAACTGAGCTTTCATGGCCTGAAGACCCACGACTGGGGACCACAATTCCCCATGTTAGCCTAACACCAAGCTGCAGGACAAAAAAGGGATCTGATCACTTGGTTTCCGCATTAAGTCTAAGTCCCCACTTGTCTGAGTGTCACAGAATTTCCCAGGACTTTTGGCGTCGTGGAAGATATGGTTTCCTAGCCAAGTGGCTGTCTTAGGAAAACAGATGTGGACACAGAAGGACAGCTGAGCTGACCAAGAACTTCCTTTAGGCGGCCCCAGGGTTCTCCCTATCACAGATCCATTTCCTCCCCACTTCCTGCTGCTGCCATCTACCAGCCCCACTCACCCCAACTCACCTCCTCGTATTTGCGGTCAGCCTCCTCAGCAATATGCTTGGCCTCTTTGAGCTGCATCTCCTGAATCTCCATCTTCTCCTCATCTTTCATTGCCCGGTTTTCTATCACCTTCATTCCTCTGCAAGGAGCAAACCTCGTCATTACTTCCATACATTACCGCCTCATCACACACCTCCATGCATCTGCTCATCTAAACACTTCTCTGACATCTACCAAGAACCGTACTCCAAACAGGAAATTGTAGAGCTGCTCACGTTCACTTCATCTTTGCCAAACGCCAGGCACTAAGTGCCTCAAACTTCACAACCCCCGCCCCCAGAGTAGGTACATTATCCCCATTTCACGGAGGAAGAAACTAAGGCATAGAGAGACTCAGTTAAGCAAATAACTTGCTTAAGGTTACACAGCCAGTAAGTGGCAGAGCTGGGATTCAAACTGGTGATGTGGCTCGAGTCCACGCTCCCATCCTATAGAGTCTCTCACTAACTAGTAACAAGGGGGACTTGTACGCCAGCAGTTACCACGATGTGATCGGAGGTCTGGGCCCAGCTTGGCTGTTGGAATGATGAATTCTGCTGCAGTGAAGTGGTGTGTGTGTGTGTGTGTGTGTGTGTGTGTGAGAGAGAGAGAGAGAGAGAGAGAGAGAGAGAGAGAGAGAGACAAGGCACTTCCCAGAAGAGAGTCCACAAATGAACAAGGAGGGGAAAGGTATTCTTCAGTGAGACGGGGCTGTACAAGAAAGCCCCAGAGGAATGAAAGAATATGGCAGGGAGGTCAGGGTGGCTGGACCATAGGCTGCTTGAACGACACACTAAGTGTTTTATGCCAAGGGGACATGGAACCACAGGAGGGTTTCAAAAGCAGGAGTGAGTGGAAACCAGAATGATGGATGGACTGCAGTGGGAAGACCAGGTAAGAGGCAGGTACCCACAAAGTGATGGGTGAGGAAGGCCTGAACTGAAGTGGATACTGAACTGAAGTCCACTTTGGAAAGGACAGCGTCCTGGGGATGGCTGGAAGTCTCCTACAACTTTTGACCATGAAATGGAGCTCACTCTAGCCTGCACTGCTTGGGGTGGACAAGGTAAGATCAGATACTTCCAAAGAAGAGGCCAGCGCTGGATAACGTATCGACGTGTGTTGTGCCTGCCCACAGCAGAGGACCATATGCTTCTTTTCTTTTTTTTTGAATTTTTGAATCATTTAATTTTTTTATACAGCAGGTTCTTATTGGTTATCCATTTAATACATATTAGCGTACGTGTGTCAATCCCAATCTCCCAATTCATCACACCACCCCAACCCCCACCATATACTTCTAACAAATACTTGCATTCGGACTATCACTACCATTCTCAGCTGACTATCAAAACACTGTCCATGCCTGTACCAGTCCTCAAGATCGTCAAGTTTGGAAAACCCTCTGCAGCAGTGGAGAGATCAAAGTGACTTGTCCAAGGCCACACAGTAAATGGCAGTGGCTTTTTGGAAGAACTTAAATCTAGATTCTCCATCTCCCAAGTATAAGATTCTTTCTACCGAAACAGCAGTGTCTAACAGGGGTACCATCAAAGGCCTCTGGTAACGTGATACCAATAAGTGAGGGGCTTTCCCAGGCTCTAGTGGTTTGCCTTGGGGAGGTCACAGAAGTGAGACAATCTGGCCAGGCTGGTCTGACTGTGAACAACGGTAGCAGCTAATCTAGGCCCCAGGCACAGCCATGAGCAACTTGTGACTGGATCCTTCACACTTCCTTGTGACTGCCCTGAGCGGCCACCCTCTCCCTCTATTAAGTGGCTGAAGCAGAGATCTGTGCCCTGGGTAGGACTATTCCACTGCACGGGAAGAAATTTCCCACTTGGGCAGCTCGAAAAGTCAATCTCCAAGATTCCCCGGTTGGTTCTGCTTCTCCAGGGTATGGTCACAACAGTACAATCGGGAATGAACCCTTGGGAGGAGTATATACCAGAAAACTATGGTGGATGGGTCCGGTGAGAATTCTGTTGTGAAGATGTGGCAGATACACGAGGCCCAATGGGCCAGCCCACACCATGACCACACAAGGAACCCATTTACCACCACACAGAGACAGCTGCTTCTGTGAATTACACAATCTGCCCTCAGTCCTCCAGAGCCTGCGCCAAGGCGTGCCAGAGAACTTGCCCACTCTGGAGGACACAGTACCCTTCTGGAGGCAGCGTAGCTCTGTCAGTGGCAAATATATTAATGGGACTGGTTCGTGCATGTCCCTGACACACAGCTGTCCAGTAGCCCAAAGCCTGAAGCACTGCCAGCGAACATCTATGTAGATGGCCTATTCCAAATTTTCATCCCCCGCCTTCTCACATCACCCTGGAAACTGATGTCTTGAGAACACTGATGACGAGACGCACAGCGACTTTCAGGGAGAATGTGAGAAGCAGCGTTCTGCAAACTGATTGCCAGTGACAGTTGCAGTTGCAATCTTATACGTGTCCATTTTTTGCCTTCTTCTGCCTGTTGTTCGTTTTCCTTTGGAGCCACCACATCAAATGCCCCTACCTACAGCATGATGGTTTACAAGGCGTTGCACCTACGTACACACCATACGCATTTGTACGTATGTGCACACGTGCAGGTCTGTGTGATCTCATTTACTCTCACCCCAGCTCTGGCAGGTCCGCTCTACAACACGATCCCCGTTTCCCAGAAGCAAGCGCTAATGCCACTGGGTTCAAAGCGTCCTTACCTCTCACTCTCATCTGCAGCCTTTTCTGCCTCCTCCAGCTTCTGCAGGGCTGTGGCCAGTCGTTCCTGAGCCCTGTCCAACTCCTCCTCAACGAGCTGGATGCGTCGATTGAGAGCTGCCACATCACCTTCAGCCTAGGGAGGTCAGAGGTGCAGCCAGGTTAAGAAGGAAACGGGTCAGCTAGCAGCAGGAGCCCTCCACTCACACAGTGCCCTTTCCCCCAGCTAACCCGCTTCCCCTGCCAAAGCCCACCCAGGAATCCAGGTGATAAGGAGTTCACACTCTGTCTCATCTGGAGAATGTGAATTTTCCATATGATCTTTCCCCCAAATGTCAGCAAACATCTACCACAATAGGACAGTCTGTCAAGTCAATACAGGAGAGAGAGATAAGTAAGCTGTATGTTCCAAGAGGACGGTGCTGGCCTCTCCGTGGTATTTCTAGAGAGCAAGGCCACCAGTGGCCAGCTCACCCTGTCACATAAGGTCTGCTCCCAGCCACCTGAATGGCAAGACAAATGCAAGAATCTGGACGCCTCAGTTACATGTTGGCCATACAGCTGGGAGGGAGGCTGGGGGCGGCCCGGTTGGAACGCCGTCCTTAACCAAGCCTGGCTGAGAGATGTTGGGACAAAAAGATACAAGAAAGGAAAGGAAAGAAAACTTGGTTACAGGCATGGGAGGGATGTCAGAATGTTGTTAGTGGCTTTTCAAGATGTTTTCACCTACAAGGAAGGGAATATGGTGGCGTGCATAAAAGCAAGAACTCCAGGATCACAGTGTGCTGGGTCAGAATCCCCGCTCTGCCAGTTTATAGCCACGTGGCATTGGGCAGGTCGTTTCACGGCTTGCTCTGAGCCTCCCTATCCCAGGGCCTGCTTGCTTCGCGCCTCTGTGGGGACTGTAAAGGAAGGGTATGGCATTGCACCTGGCATGTGGGAAGTCCCACAAAGTGCAGTTCTTACTGCCACGGTTTCACCTCATTTAATCCTCACGTATCTCACCCATTTTACAGCTGGGGAAATTGAGAGATCCAGTGAGGCGAAGTAGTTTGGTTCAGTGTCACAGAGCTGGTAGGGAACGGCTTCTTGAGCCCCAGCCCAGGGTTCTTCCCTCGCCGAACCTGTGCTCTGAGTCCTGCAGGGGCTTCGAGGCCACACACTTAGGAATATTGCAAATTGGTAAAATGGAGCTCAACCGACGGGAGAAATATAAAGCTACCCTGGCTTCTTCATAACAAGACGAGAATCTCCGAACTGGGGAAGGCTGTAAAAATCCGTGGAGTAATAGAATAAGGCCAGAGTTGCTGAAAAGCACAGAGTCAGGAAACTTTTCTTAGCTCCGGAGTCCTAGCAGCAGGGGGAGCAGAAGCTCCCACAGGTGTTTTTGATTGCAACTTCCTCTGCAACATCAGTTTGGGGAATCCATTTAAACCACTGATGAACTATTTTAAGAAATGTCACCCACTCGTTCCAACGAGTGGGTGCTTTTTATTCTTTTTAAATGAGATGAATCTTAACTCCTTCAGCAACTGGGGCAGGAACTGACTTCCCCCCAACCCCGTGTTTTTTAGTACGCTCACAAAATGGTGCAACCAACACCATTATCTAATTCCAAACGTTTTGTCACCCCGAAAAGAACCCTCATACCCGTTAGTAGTCAAGGAACGGACGTTTTAGGTCATGCAGAGGTGCTTGATTCACGAGTAGTCTTAAAAAAAAAACAAAACACTGCCTCTTTACGTGGGGGATTCTGAATCCCGACAACCAAGCTTTGGGCACATTTTCAACTATCTGGAATCGAGACAGTTCTGAGATACATTCATATATGTACATACATACATACATACATATGTATTTTTGAAAAACTGCTAGTCACTGCTAGTCATTTTCGGTTCCACCCCTTCCTGCAATCAAAGCTTCTACACGCTACAAAGGATTTCCCTTATAAGGTAAAAGAGGCTTGCTAGATACATGTGGCAAAGGAACAGGAAGATGTCGGTTAATCACACAAAAATCTAAACGAAACCAGCTGTTGGGAGGCAGACCCAGAAGTCTGCCACACGCCGGCTCTTGGCTTTCTCTACAAGAGACTGAAAAAGTGCCCCCCCCTTCCCCCCTGGGCTCAATTCCTTTTGCCCAGGAACCTTCTTAAGGCTTTTCCCCTTTCCTGATCAAGAGAAGCATGCCTTGAAAAGTGAACTTTTTAAGAAGTTCGAAACTTTCCAAAAACATCTCTCCTCCCATATTGGACTGTCCCGCTCCTGAGTCTTGGCTCACGGCTGAGGGCCATTTTTAAGCAGAAGTAATTGTCCTCCAGAGATGACTTGGGATGAGATCAGAGGGAGGGTTATGCCGGTTACGTGTGCGAAAGAGGCCAAACTGGCTACTGTTGGAGGCTTACACCAGGTTTCTGAGGCCTCTTCACGCCAGAGCAGCCCTTACAGGATTAAATGCTTTGACTCTGGCCAGCGGAGAAACAGTCTGGGGGGCTCTTCCCCAGACCTGTCAGTACACATGGCAGCTCCATCTGGTTGGGCACTTTTTCCACTTTTGGGGTACCCACCCTGAGTCCCAGCACTCCAGCTTTCAGGGACCCTGGGCTTCCACCCTCTCCCCCAACTTTCTTTCCTCTGAGTCTTTGCACAGTCTCTTGTCCCGGAAAACTCTTATTTATTCTATAAGACTGTTCAACCTCCATTTTGAAGCCTACCCCACTGGTTCTCTACTTCTGTCATGCTCCCATAACAGTACGCAGACACACCCCGCCCACAATGTTAATCAGCCTTATTTGTCTGACTCTCCTTGCCCCCCCCCCCCACTAGGCTGTGAGCTCCTCTAGGGGTAGAACGAGGGGAGAAAAAAGTCCAGTAACAGAGCTCGTACTATATGCCAGTTGCCATGTAGGGAGGTTTTACTCCTGAGACCCTCCCAACTATCCTTGAGGTCAGCATTATTGTCATCCCTACTTTGTAGATGGAGACACGCTCCTAGCAGTTAAGTACACCAATACAGACCTCTCTCCAGCCCCACTGGTGGCCACCACCTGTCCCGTCCCAAGGGGCAATCAGGGGGCGGAGAGGGGGCGGTGAGGCCCCCTCCTCATTCAGCCCCATTATCTGCCTCAAGCCCCGCAACTTGCAGCGGCCGCACACAAAACGATCTTGGGTCGGGGGCCCCATGCTAACATTCCAAGGGTCTTCTAGAGGAAGGCGGGTTCCGCGGCCCGCGTTCCCACAGGGACCAGCTGGGGAGGGAAAGGCCCGCGGCTCGGGACTGAACTTCCGCCCCAAGTCTGGAGCAGACACGTCGCCGCCGCGCCCCTGGGAACAGCTGGGAAAGTTCGGCAGGAACCGGGAAGCCTCGGAAGAGGCGAGAAAGTGCGACGCCCCCAGCTCCACTCCCGGTTTCGGCCTGTCCAACCCTAGACAATGGAAGTTCAACGTTTTCACTCTCACTTCCCGCTCCTAGGTGGAGCAGCAGCTCCCCGCCCTCCCCCGCCCGGACCCCGGCGCCAGCGGCGAGTCGGAAGGCAGCAGGGTGCCCCCTACCCCCTCTCCCTACTCCAGGATCGCGTACACCCCCCCGCTCCGCCCCATCCCCCCATTTCCCGCTCGGCCGGCCCCGCCCGACCCGGATGCGGCGCCCCCTCCCCCGTCCCAGGCTAGGGAAGGAGGATGGCGATGGAGGAACGGGTCTCAGCAGAGGGTCCCAGGTTGCGGGTCCGCGATCGGGAGCGCCGGGGCCCGAGGGTGCAAAGGTGGGATAATGGGGGCGATGATGGGGGGCGACAGCGGCGGGCGCGCAGGGAGCGCGGGAAGCGGGCGGCGCCGGGATAAGGGAAGAAAGGAGGGCGCGCCGCAGCCGGGGGTGCAGGAGCCGGCGCGCAGGCTCTCACTTTCTCTCGCCGCTCGCGCTCGCCGTCCAGCTCCCGCTGCAGGCCCTGCGCGCGGTCCTCCGCCTCATCCGCCTGCTGCTGCAGGGCCTGGATCTTGCGTTTCACCGCCTCCAGGGAGTTGAGGCCAGCCATGGCGCGGAGGCGCACGCAGCGGGCGGCGGGCAGCGGCGGGCGCTCGTCTCGGCTCGGCTCCGGCGAGAGCTGCAGCAGCCGCGCCCCGGCCCCAGAGCCTTTGCCTGCGCCAGGGCCGCCCCCGCCTCTCTCCGCCCCCGGCCCGGCCGCTGTCGGGGCGATGAGGTCACCCGGCCGGGCAGCCGACGTCAGCACCGCTGGGGGAGGGCCTGACGTCGGCACCGCTGGCCGCAGCTGCTGGAAAGTGCCCTCTTTCGGGACTTATTTGGAGAAAGCGCCGGGAGGCACCGCCTTCTCCTCTTCCTCTTCCTCCTCCTCCTCTTCCTCCAGCGCTTCCCGCCCGCCCGGCCCCGGGGCTCCTGTCCGGCCCTGCCACGGGCGCCCCCATTACTGGGCACGTACGTCGGAGGCTTTCTTCTCCGTCAGCTCCAGCTTCTCCTGCGCGTCCTTCAGGTCCTCGGAGTATTTGTCCAGCTCATCCTCCGTCCCCTTCAGCTTCTTCTGGAGGTGCGTCAGCTCCTCCTCTACCTGGGGACAGATAGGGGGACGCATCAGCCTGGGGGCCACGTCCCCGCGGCGCAGGGGCGTCCCCCGCATTCATAGGAGTCCAGGTTTCCTCATCTGTAAAACAGGGGTAACAATGTTACGCACCACTCAATAAACGCACCACTCATACCTGTTAATATGACTTTCACATCCTTTCCTTATCCTGGGACCAGCTGTGCTTATCTTTTTTTGGAGTCCCCCAATACTCTTGCAGAATGGATCACAGCTTTTGGGAAACAAGTCCCGACAAGTTTCCTACAAACACGCGTTCAATTTTGCAGCCTCCTCAGGGGAGTCTCATACTCTGGGCCTGGACCATCCCTCTACCCTCAGCCTTCCCAACACTGGCAGCAGAGGATCTTCCTAAGTATGTTTACCCTCCCTCTGTCTAGAACCTGCCATGGTTCCCTATTGCCCAAGAGAGTGGTTCTCACAAAATACCCTGAAGGATTGACAGGCTCAATCCCCGCCCCCGCCCCCCACTCCTGGACTTTGGGGGCTTACTAGAAGAGAGCTACTCCTTAAAGATCACTTTCCTGGAAGGCTCAGGTTAAATCTCTTAAATTCTTGCAATCTGGCTTGTGTTCGTTTTAATAAAAGTGTCTCCTGCATTCCCCACATTTTCAGTCCTCTTTTGTTTATCCCAAGAGTCTTGCCAGCCTCCTGGCACCCCCAGTTTGAGAAGGTCAGGTCTGTGGGATACAAACCACAGACCCCTTCACCTCTCCATCACCCCCCACCACACCACTCAAGGGTCAGCTCAGAAAGCTTTCTCAGCACCCTCCCTCCCTCCCTCTGTGCACCTCCCTCCCCTGCAGTAACTCTAGGCTGGGGTGGTCAGTCCAGATCAGGCTTTGATCTGATTTTATGTCTCAGGTGGTTTGACCCCTGGTCCTGTTCATGCTCCCAACGTGGGCAGGCAGCCCCCATGGGCCCTGCATCCTCCTCCTCCTCACAGCAGGAAGCCCAGAGAGGTGGAGTGACTTTCCACGGATCACACAGAACAGGATTTGAACCCACATCTGAACAGGCCCTCGTAACAGGCCTGCTTTTCTGCATCCCTCCCTAACTTGCTCATGTTCACGCCTGAGACAATGTGCAAGATGTGCCAGGTTCTGTGTGTGTGTGTGTGTGTGTGTGCGCGCGCGTGCACGCGTGCATGTGTGCAAATTCTTAAAAGGGCTGCTATCCCAATCTCCCACCCAGCCTCCCATTCCCAGGGCTACTGAGTGTCCTACCGCTGAGCTGGGGAATGGAAAAGAGGGTGGGAGATCAGAGGAGGAGGAGAGTGGCTGCAGCTCCCGCAGCTCCCGCCTAAGACAGGGTCCACCGACCCTGACTTGACCTCTAGGCAAGGAGCCCGGAAGCCTGACTCCAAATCCCAGCTGTATGACCCCGTCCCCTTTTCTGGCCTCAGTCTCTTCATCTGCAAAATGGAAGCCTTGACGTGGTGGTCTCTGAGCGCCCTGGCTACTGCTTTTGAACTTCCACTTTCACTGAGAAAATGAGCCAGTTTCCTTAAAGACAGGTCAGCCTGACCCAGCGTCCACCTGACTTCCTTCCAGATCTGTGTGGTAGAGCATTTCCTAGGTGCCAACTGTGTGCCAGGCACAACGCTCTTTTAACATGAAAAAGTGAGGGCAGGTTCTGCAGCGTCGGGCTCATTTGGGTGTCAAGATTGTTTTTGACGACTTTTTCTGGCAAAGTTTGGACAACAAGGAGTGGGGACTGTGATAAGGGAGGCAGAGTCCTATGAAGCAGTTAGAATGTGCCAGACACATTACAAATACCGTCCCCCTGAAGCCTCGTGTCACAGAAGGGTAAACTGAGTCCCTAAACAAGAAAGGGACCTGCCCAACGCCATACGGATAGGGCACTGGAACCCTTGTCAGACTGATTCCAAAACTGGTAGGCTATACTGTGCCCACTGCCCATCACGCCCTCCTCCCACTGACCCTCCACACCCAGCCCCCTCCCCTGGGTGGCCTGCACTGCTGCCCTGGGCCCCCAGTCCCTGTCCCTCCCTCTCGCCCAACCCTGACCCCTGAGGCAGGGGGTGCCCTCCGTGTTTGGTTCTGTCTCCCCCAGCCTGGGGCTCCTTGCGAGACAGGCCTGGGGCTGAGGTCAGTCTGGGCTCCAGCATCACCCAGTATGGGACTGGGCCTGATGTTCGCCACAGAACCCCGGGGGAAGTTTGCAGAATGAATCAATGACACAACTGCAAACCCCTCAGTGGTTGGAGCTGGGTCTGAAAAATAAATAAAGTGGACACAGATCGGGTTCCTTTCCCTCTGTCCGAATTCCACACACAAAGTGTGTACGGGTGCGTGGTGCCTTGCCGGGGTTGGGGCGGGGGGGGCGCTGAGCCTTGCACTGACTCTGCAAGGTCTCCCTCAAGTTGCTTCCTTCTTGGGGCCTAGTTTCCCTGCCTGTAAAACTTTGGCCAGGAGGGTCATGGGCTGCGTACCATAGTCCCGGCAAATGGGGCCTTTGGGCAGGGCTGAGGCAGGATGTGGGGTCAAAGGCCAGTTGGGGCGGATGTCGCTGCCCTGGGAGGGGAGCGGGCAGGATGTGGGCAGGCTGGGCCTCCTGGTCCCATTTCCATACTGGAGAGAGAGGGCTTGGAATTGGGACTTTACTGCAGGTTCCCTGAGGGTCAGGCTGGCCTAAGACCCATGCTCTCTGGCCTCCTGAAGCATAAGGCAGTCCAGATAAATTGAGTCTTTCACCATCTCCCGCCTTTGCCCCAGGCAGAAATGGCCATCTGCGCTATGGGGCTCAGACTTCTGCTTTGGACCTCTGGAATCTTGGGTGCCCTGCCATCAGAAGGCGTTGTTTGCCCCCATTTCTCAGATAAGAGCACTGAGGGCTCAGAGAGGGGCAGCAATGTGCCCTGAGTTACAGAGCTAGGAGATGATCCGGCCTGGATTTGAGCACAAGTCCACCCCAGTGGGCAGCTTTGTGGAAAAAAAGAGAACAGAATGAAAATCCAGCTGGAGACCAGAGAACCTGTCCCTGCCTCCTTGGCGGTGCAGCTGGCTGGATGCTTTGAGGAGCCTTCCCTTTTGAACTTGTGTGCACCTTGGTAGAGTGTGCTCTATCAGTCACTCACACCTTAGTGAAAATTAGAGCCATAGAATTGCTTTTTTTCTGAATTCCTAGCTAAGCCCCTCTTGGTAAGGGCTAAATGATGGATGGAAGCCGGCAGCTCAGGGCCAGCCCAGGATGGGTGTTTGTGTTTGCCAGGGAGGGAGGAGGAGAGTTTATGGCAGGGAGAACTGGGGTGGGGCTGTCCTGTGCGGATGTGTCACAGGCGCCTAGGGCAGCCCCAGGACACTGGGGGATGGGGAGGCCCAAAGGGGAGGTAGGGCAGGGCGGGAAAGAATCCTGGGTTTATTGAGCGCTTACACTGTGCCGGGTCCCAGGCCAAGGGCTCCACCTGCCTAGTCACCCCTCGTCCTCCCATGGTGGTGAGGAAGGCATCACTTTCACTTCCCCATTTCACACAAGTAGCCACCGAGGCACAGAGAGGTGAAGGTGTTTGCTCCAGGGTGCTCAGTGACTAAGCTGTGAGCAAGGCCAGCCTGAGTTCAGAGCCCGCACTTTTACCTGCTGAGCTGGCCTGACGCCTGGGATGGGCAGGGCTGGGCCCTTGGTGGTACCGTCCTAAGCGCCTCCTGGGGCTGGTTCGAGACCCTGACGCTCCTGAGGGCTTGGCAGTTGACCCCAAGGGTGCAGATGAGCCGTGGGGGGCAGGGCACTGTGGGAGGGCTCAGGACCCCCTTCCCTCCTCTCCCTGGCAGCTCTGGCCACCCAGACACAGACAGCTGACTTCTGCTGTGTCCCAAGCCACGGCCTTGGGACGGCCCAGCCCAGGACACTTCCATTAGCTCTCTGATGTGTCCCGGCTGCCTGGGCCTCCCGGGAACCTTGTCCCCAAAGCTCTGGGTCTGGGGCCTCTGCCTTCCACAGGTATCCCCGCCTTCCCCTGCCAGGCTCACAGCAAGGGCTCCCCAGATACACAGAGACACATTGAGATTCTCAGGTTCACCCTCAAATCTCTACCCGCCCTAGTCCCCCAGCCCCTCACTCAGCTGCCCCTGCAGTTGGTCACAGCCGGCCCCACCATGCACCCACACTTGGCCACTCTCCTCGGACTGTCACGCACAGTCACACCTGAGTGTGCTCTGACACGGGCACCGGGTCACCCACACTGACACAGGTACCCCAACAGGCACACACATACCCTGACACACACGCACGCACGCCAGCCCAAACACACAGTCACCTTAACACACACACACACACACACACACACACACACACACACACACACACACACTCACCCTGACACCCGCACATTCCATTAATGTCATGTCAACTTTTGCCCAAGCACACACACAGCCAGCCTCTCCCCCATACACCCAAACCCCTGCTGATACCACCACCAACACACGCAGACTCACAAACATAGCCGTACTCTTCCACACCCACTTTCCAACAATTGCACGCACAGGCTTCCCTCTGCACACACATTCTTAGTCACCTTCACCCCTCCAGAGAGCTGAAACACACACACAACACATGTGAACACACAAATGCTCACACACACACAAATACCTTTCACACACACAGCATCCCCAAACCACCCCCTCTAGGATACCCCCCAACACTGATGCCTTCACCCCAACACACATCCGCACACCCTCACATTTGCACACACACAACCAGCCCACACAAACACCCCTCTCTTCCTCACACGCTTTCTTAGTCTCTCTCTCTCTCTCATTCGCGTTGCTCCCACTGGCTTTGTCGGGAGTGGGTCCAGTTGGCCCCCTCTCTCCCAGCCCAGAGACCCCTCCAGGGAAGACGAAGCAGCACTCTTTCTCAGCCGGAGCATCACCCCCTATGTCTCCCCCAACCTCCGAGTACTAAGATTTACCAGACCCCCACCGTCGGCCCCAGAAGCTCGCCAGCTCAGAGAGGGTGCTGGGCTGCCCGGCGCAGCCCAGCAGAGGCACGTCCGTCACCTGCTTGCACTTCTCCTCCGCAGCTTTCTTGTCCGACTCCGCCTGCTCGGCCCGGTCGATGGCGTTCTCCTTGTCCAGCTTCAGCATCTGCATCTTCTTCTTGATGGCCTCCATGGCTGGGCAGTCGGGGGGCGAAGGCGCAGGAAGGGCTGTGGGATCAAGTGAGCGGCGAGGGCGGTGGAGAGGCCCTTATAGGCTCCCCAGGGTGCGCCACCCTGCTCCGGGGCGAGTCTTGGAGGAGGCCCAAGCTCAGGCCGGCTGGGCCAGCCACCACTCGCTTGCTTGTTCAGGAGGACTTGGCCAGCTCACCAGCCTCCCCACAGCCCTCGCCTTATTTGGGTCTAGGATTTTCTCAAAGGAAAAAAAAAAAAAAAAAAGGCCCGACCCGTTTCCGTTTTTAACCTGGTGACACAGGTCCCGCGTGCGTGAGCAGGAACGGCGCCGGCCCAGGAGGATGAGGGCGGCCTGCCGGCTGGTCTGTTTCCCCATCTGTGCTTGGGTGGGCTGAAGAGGGCTTGTGGGGGGGTGCAGAGTAGGGGTGTGGTGCGGTGACAGGGCTCCTGTCCTCCCTTCTTCTCCCCTCTGGGTCCCTCCAGGTATTGGGGGGTCAGGACCCCATCCCATCTGCTACCACCCCTGGGGGACTCCCTGGATTACTCCCACCTGTCTGACCAGTCTCTGTCTCATCATCTCCCTCTCTCTTTCAGTGACTGTCTCTGTCTCTCTCTATCTCTTTTGTCTCTGTGTCTCTCTCCATCTCTTTTTTGTTTCTGCGTCTCTCTCCATCTCTCTGTCTCTTTGTGTCTGTCTCCATTTCCCTCTCTCTGTCTCCCCGTCTCTTATGGTCTTTTTCTCTCAGACTTTTTCTGTATCCTTTTCTCTGTATCTCTCTCTCTCTCTCTATCTCCTCCTCTATGTCTCTGTCTCTCTCCGTCATCTCACCTGCCCCTGTGGATCCAGCCCACAGGGGCGAGATGGACCCGGGCTGTCTTTCTTTCGGAAACTCTGGGAGGCCAAGGCGGGCCCAGACCAGACCCTTGATGCCTTCCTTAGATCCTGCCCCCTCCCTCTCCCACTCCGAATCTGGCTCCGGCTCCCCAGCACCGGCAGGAACAGGAGGCGGCTTAGCTTCTCACTCAAGACTCCTGTTCACCCCCACCCCCAGCTCTCCCCACACTCAGCTCAGCTCCTTCCACTGCTTTCCAGGCAGGGCTGCCATTTCCCCTCTTCCAGGCCTTTGCATGTTCGGTCCCCTCTGCCTGTTTTGCCTTCCCTCCAGCAACTGGAGCAGGGACTCACTGCCTTCAGAAAGATGTATTCAAAAAAAAAGAGGGCTTCCCTGGTGACGCAGTGGTTGGGAGTCCGCCTGCCGATGCAGGGGACGCGGGTTCGTGCCCCTGTCTGGGAGGATCCCACGTGCCGCGGAGCGGCTGGACCCGTGAGCCATGGCCACTGAGCCTGCGCGTCCGGAGCCTGTGCTCCGCAATGGGAGAGGCCACAACAGTGAGAGGTCTGCGTACGGCAAAAAAAAAAAAAAAAAAAAAAGAAAGAAAGATGTATTCACTCATTCATTCACTTGAGAAACACAGAATATCTCTCACGTGCTGAGCCCCAGAAGCACAGGCTTGGAATGTGGGAGCCATTACTATTATTGTTATTATTTGATCATCTGTTTTGGACCATCAGCAGCTTTGGGGCAGGCCTGTGCCTGGGTCTTATCTGTGGTGCCCTGAATGCACCCACCCCCCAGAGGATCAGAAAGTCCTTGTAAATTAAAATGAACAATTCGCTCTATACACTCACACACTCTCTCACACACAGACCCATCTCTCTAACTAGGAAACTTCTATTCATCCTTCAAAGCTCAGATCAGATGCCTCCCTCCTCCAAGAAACCCTCTTGGACTCCTAGACAGAGCCCCAGACCTAGCCCTGCATCCAGACTTCTATGTGGTATACACGATGGAATATTACTCCGCCATAGAAAGGAATGACACTGGGTCATTTGTAGAGACATGGATGGACCTAGAGAGTGTCATATAGAGTGAAGTAAGTCAGAAAGAGAAAAACGAGTATCGTATATTAACACATATATGTGGAATCTAGAAAAATGGTACAGATGACTTTATTTGCAAAGCAGAAATAGAGACACAGACATGGATAACAAACATATGGACACCAAGGGGGAGAGGGGTGGGGTGGGAGGAATTGGGAGATTGGGATTGACACATATACATTATCGATACTATGTGTAAAATAGACAACTGATGGGAACATACTGTATAGCACAGGAAACTCTACCTAATGCACTCTGGCGTTCTAAATGGGAGCGAAATCCAAAAGGGAGGGGCTGTATGTTTAGGTCTGGTGGATTCATTTTGCTGTGCAGTAGAAGTTAACACAACATTGTAAAGCAACTATACGCCAATAAAAATTAATTAATTTAAAAAAATCCCAGACCTATAAAAAAAAAAAAGACTTCTATGTGGTATGGAGTGCAGGTAGTGAGGCTTCTGTGTTTCCTGCCTGAGGCCGCAGAGGGAGTGAGATAAAGGGACTGGGCAGTGGGCAGCGCTGCTGGAGAGTATGAGGGGTGAGATCTAGAGTTCCCAGCACCTCTCTGCCCCCTCCTGATTCCTTCACTGTCCCTTAAGCCAGCTTCCTTTTCTCTGTCATGGTGAGAACACCTCCCCTGCACCCCCGCCCCCAGCCCCATACTCCAAGGATACTGGTTTCTCCCCGTGTTCAGGAGCTAAGAAAGCTCAACCTAGACCCCTCCCCAGCTCAGTTCTCCGTCCGCCTTCCTCATCTCACCCCCGCCCCACGCCCTGGCTGTGCAGACTCTTTCCTCTTATGATAAAAGTAGGGTGTCATAATTGCATCTTGAAGAATGTCAGTGATGATTAAAGGACACTAGGTAGATCATGGAATACTGTTCATTGATCGAGTACCACGTGAGGGACACCACACTGAGCACTGGACACGCAGCATCTCACTTAAGCCTCCCTGAACCCTAAGAGGTAGTGGACTGTTTTTATTCTCATTTTATAGAAAAGGAACCTGAGGCCCAGAGTGACCCACACGGGGTCATCCAGCTTGTGAGTGACAGAGCTGACACTCGACCCAGCTGACTCTAGAACAGAGCTGGAGGGAAGTTCTAAGACCCCACCTCCCACCATGCTTTCCTGCCCCCCAACTCCCATCCCCTGACTATCTCAGGCTGAGTCATCAGAGGTCAGCTCTCTCCACTCCTGATGTCCCCCCAGGAGACCCTGGAACCAGCCTCATCGCAGGTGGTGTGGCTAATTCCAGGCCTGACACCACCGGCTCCAAAAAGGGATCCCTCCCCCAGGAGATGCGGGCTCGCTCCACGTCCTTGTAGGGTAGACCCTTGTCCCTGGAATGGCCTCTTGCTCAGGGAGCTCCCAGAGGTGGAATCTGATGCCGGGGAGGGGAGAAGGCGGCTAGGAATGGTGTTAGAGCCCAGCTGTGCCCCCTGCCCTGTAACCTTATGCTCTCTCTGTGTATCTGCCCCAGGGACACCCCAGAATTCCTGGCCAGGACTGGAAGGGTCATCTGGGGTTCCTGGCCCCTGGGGACTCTGGTCCAGCTGTCCAGGCTGCGTGGCCTGGGGCATGAGGTGGATGAAGCCTGCCATTTATAGCTCAGAAGGAGTGGGCTGCCCCCCTGCACCGTCATTCTCCAACTGGGGACTTCTGAGAACCGGGGTGGGGGAAGAGCTCTGTGTTGCCATCAGGCCACCTCACAGCCCTGAGACTCAGGGTCACTTATTGAGCGCCTACTACATGCCAGGCACTGTGCAGGCTTCGGAGACATGATGCTAGACATGACTCAGCCCAGTGGGGAGAGACAACCAATACCTGCAAACCCCTGTGGAATTTGTTAGGATAAGGCAAACTGCTGTCTTAGGTTGAGGTCCCCCAGAAGCAGAACATGAGACAAAAATTCGAGAGCAAGTAATTTATTTGGGAAGCTACCCAAAGAGACACAGGTAGCGGGTGGGGAAGTGAGAAGCGTTACCACTCTGGAAGTCTGGAGCACAGTGCCACCAGGGACCTCTGGGGGGCAGCAGAGAGCATGCCCTTCAGAGTTTGAGGACCTGAGGGGTGAAGGAGCTGGGGTATTTATCTACCAATTCCCATCCTTGTCGGTTGAAGGCTGATCCTGGGGTGTTGATATAGGGCCACCACCAGCTTCAGCAGCTGGAGAAAGACACCCCCGCACCCCACCATGCATAGGTGCTGGAAGAAGAAAGCCCTTGGTATAGGGGGACCTGATTAATTTGGGGTGGAAATCAGGGAAGGCTTCCCTGAGGAGGTGGCAATTGAGGTGAGGGCTGAAGGAGGACTGTAAGGGGGTTGCCTCTCCCCTGCTCCAAATCTCTCCTGGAGTTTGAGGCATGCAGAGAGACCGAGGGGCCAGAGTGAATTTACCGAGTACTGGAGGAAAAGAGCAAAGATGGTCTCAGCTTGCATCCTATGGAATCTTGCTCACTGAATAATAATATAACAAGGATGATAATCGACATGGCACTGGCTAAAGATGACCCAGAGCGTCAACAGATGTGCTGAGCCGGTCACGTGCAGCACGTGGGCAAGGGGTGGGCGGGGATGGGGAACTCGACCCTTCACTGAGACCCTTGTGCAGTGTGTACTTGGAGTCCCCTCAGCAGGAAAGTTGCTTATCAAGGTCACACAGCTGGCACTGTGCCAAAGCCACGATTTGAACCTGAATCTGTCTGATTTCCCCTGACCCTGAAACCACCACTGCTCCAGCCCTGCTGCCCTGTTTATTAAGAATCACCAGGGAAGGAGCCAGTGTGGGGAGGAGGGAGCAAAGGGCCCCGTGTTCTCCCCAAATTCTCTGAGTCAGACTCCAAGGAACTGTGTGGATTACAGACCTTGCCCACAAATGCTGAAAAAGAGGCATGACCACAAGCTTTATGGCATCATCATAATAATTGATAATAATTATGGTTAACACTGACATTTCCCTCAATCTGCCTGTGCTGTTCTAAATGCCTCACATATATAAGCTCATATATTAATTTTCACAATAACCCTATGAGATGGGGCTATTATTATTCCCATTTTACATCAGGAGAAACTGGAGCACAGAGAGGTCAAGAAACGTGCTCAAGGCCACACAGCTGAAAATGGCAAAATCAAGATTTGGACTCAGGCTGTCTGACTCCAGAGTTAACACCCTGAACCTCTGTACTATGCCCTGAACAGCCTCATCTGCTTGACCTCCAGCCCAAATTACCTTTGCAGATGACAGCTGCTTCCCATTGGGTGTCAGAGCTACCACTACTGAGAGATGATTCTCTGTGAGTCCCGGGTGTTTCCATACAACTCACAAGCAGGGGTGTGAACAGCTTTCGTTCTGGCTGTCTTTTCAAGAATGTTCGTGTAGCAAGCAGCCCCGGAAGATAGAGAGAATTTCTTGCTCTGGGGCAGAGGGCAGGTTTGTTTGCTGTCCATGTAACCAAGTTAATGCTTCCCTCTGAGATAAAGGTTTGTTCACAGTCCACTAGAAAAGACAGGAGTTTCTGAGCTCAGAGTTACTCAGCTGTGGTGCAAACCCAACGTGCACCTGCGTTGTCTCTGTGGCATTTGAGAGGAACCAGCAAAAACATGAAGTTCATACTGCCTGCTGTGCTGTGAGTAGTAAAGTCCTTTGTCTCTAACCCTGGAGTCTCGTATCTTCTGCCAGCATCCATGAAACTGGCAGGTTAAATTGTCAGCTTACCGGTAAAGTCTCAGACCCTTCACAGTCCTAGATACCTATTTGCTCTCTCTATGACGCCACCTGTCACCAAGATGTCTCACCAGGGATCCTGGATTTAACCTGTTTAGGTTTCACCTCTGCTGCTGCCTTTCTGACCTGGTGCAGAGTGGAACGTGAGGCATGACATGACGTGAAGCATGTCATTCTTTCAGGTTGATTTCTCAACCTTGGTACCGTTGACATTTTGGGCTGGATCATTCTTTATAGTATAAGGCTGTCCTGTGCACTGTAGGATGTTGAGCAACAACCCTGGACACTACTCACTAGATGCCATTAGCACCCCACCCCCAGTCATGACAAGGTAAAATGTTTCCATACATTGTCAGTGCCCCCTGGTGTGTGGCCTAAATCATCCTCCTTGTTGAGAACCACTCCTTTTAGGAAGGACCGACAGCTTAGGCAACAGAAAAAGCTGCCTTCTTTGTCTTAGGGAGTCTATTTTTCAGAGAGATCCTTCTCCACTCCCAAATTATCAATATATAGAAATGATTCCTAGATTACTCTCAGTATGAACACTGGCATATTGGAAGTCTCGTGACTTTGGAACAATGAATGAGTTAACAAGCAAATGATAAAAAGTCACAACAACACCGTACACCCATGTTCATGGCAGCATTATTCACAATAGCTAAAAGGTGGAAGCAAACCAAATGGCCTTTGGTGGACGAATGGATAAACAAAATATGGTTCACCCACACAATGGAATATTATTCAGTCTTAAAAAGGAAGGACCTTCTGACACAAGCTGTAATGTGGATGAAACTTGAGGACATTATGCTAAATGAAATACGCCAGTCACAAAAAGGACAGATATTGCATGATTCGTCTCATATGAGGTCCCTAGAGTAGTCAAATTCACAGAGACAGAAGAAAGTAGAAAGGTGGGTGCAAGCGGCTGAGGGGTGGAAATGGGGAGTCAGTGTTTAATGGGGACAGAGTCCCCATTTTGCGAGATGAAATGCTACTTAACTATACACTGAAAACAGATTAAGATGGTAAATTTTATGTTATGTGTATTTTACCACAATTTTAAAAAAGTAACAACAACAAAACAACCAATAGCATCTGTTTAGTATTTACTATGCACCAGGCCCCGAGTGTTTTAGATGCACTATCTCAGAGTTTACAAACTTTAGTTATCCCCACGTCACCTCTACCCTTTTGCCCATGTCTTACTTTGGGTTTCCCCAAAAGTAGACCCCCAAACAAGAGTTTGTGGGAGGTGGTTCCTGGAAGCCTGGTGAGAGAGTGGGGAAAGGAGACAGGGAGAGGAGGTACGTTCATGAGTGGCTACCGCTGCGGGCAACCAGGGGTTGTTTCCACTAGGGATCTTATGAACACTTCTGACGTCTACTCTGAAGTCATCTTAGAGTCATCCAACTGAAAGGTCAGGATGCTGGGGGTATTTGCCCACCAACTCTTGACCCTCAGAGATTGATGGCTACACCCTGGGCATTAACACCCTGCAGCTTCTGGTCTGCCACACGCGGGCCAAGAACACTCTGTATCAGAAGTCGTTGGCATGTGATGGGAACTGTCTGCAGGTGAACTACAGGTGTGTTGAAGGAATGTGGGGAGAGGTCACCAACAGTGGCTGCTAAAGCCATGTCTGTGTACCAAAGGTTCTATCATTTCCTTGATTTTTTTTCTTTAAATCTATCATTTAAAAATGTCTCAGGGGCTTCCCTGGTGGCGCAGTGGTTGAGAGTCCGCCTGCTGATGCAGGGGATGCGGGTTCGTGCCCCGGTCCGGGAAGATCCCACATGCCATGGAGCGGCTGGGCCCGTGAGCCATGGCCGCTGAGCCTGCGCATCCGGAGCCTGTGCTCCGCAACGGGAGAGGCCGCAACAGTGAGAGGCCCGCGTACCGCAAAAAAAAAAAAAAAAAAAAAATCTCAGGTGGGTTAGTCATTGTGAGCATCTACCATGGGGTACCATGGTCAGAACCAAAAGGTGTAGAAGGTGACAGTGCACCCCATCATTTTCAGATACTTGCAAAAGAGATCTCGGATTCAAGTCCGGCTTTATTTTATTTATTTGTTTTTTAGTATAAGTTTATTTTATTTATTTATTTTTGGCTACGTTGGGTCTTCGTTGCTGCGCATGGGGTTTCTCTAGTTGTGGCGAGCCGGGGCTACTCTTCGTTGCAGTGCATGGGCTTCTCCTTGCGGTGGCTTCTCTTGTTGCGGAGCACGGACTCTAGGCACGTGGGTTTCAGTAACTGTGGCATGTGGGCTCAGTAATTGTGGCTCGCGGGCTCTAGAGTGCGAGCTCTGTAGTTGTGGTGCATGGGCTTAGTTGCTCTGCGGCATGTGGGATCTTCCCGGACCAGGGCTTGATCCCATGTCCCCTGCATTGACAGGTGGATTCTTAACAACTGTGCTACCAGGGAAGTCCCTCAACTGTAGCTTTATGAGCAAGTGAGTATGCAGATAGAGGGCTGTATCATTGGTTTTAATGAGTACAGAAACCTTATATCAGATGATGCTGAGGGATTCATTCTAAAACAAAGTCAAGAAAACACCTGGGGCGGATCATGCTCAAAGGAGGTAATATTACTCTGCTCCAAAGTGTCTCCAACTAGAATATTACTCAGCCATAAAAGAGGATAAAATAATGCCATTTGCAGCAACAAGGGTGGCCCTAGAGATGATCATACTAAGTGAAATAAGTCAGAAAGAGAAAGACAAATACCATATGATATCACTTATATGTGGAATCTAAAATATGACACAAATGAACTTATCAGAAACAGACTCACAGATGTAGAGAACAGACTGGTGGTTGTCAAGGGGGAAGAAGATGGGGGAGGGATAGATTAGGAGGTTTTTTTTTTTAACATCTTTATTGGAGTATAATTGCTTTACAATAGTGTGTTAGCTTCTACTTTATAACAAAGTGAATCAGCTATACATATACATATATCCCCATATCCCCTCCCTCTTGCATCTGCCTCCCACCCTCCCTATCGCACCCCTCTAGGTGGTCACAAAGCACCGAGCTGATTTCCCTGTGCTATGCGGCTGCTTTCCACTAGCTGTCTATTTTACATTTGGTAGTGTATATATGTTCATGCCACTCTCTCACTTCGTCTCAGCTTACCCTTCCCCCTCCCCATGTCCTCAAGTCCATTCTCTACATCTGCGTCTCTATTCCTGTCTTGCCCCTAGGTTCTTCAGAACCATTTTTTTTTTAATTCCATATATATGTGAGAGCATACGGTATTCGTTTTCCTCTTTCTCAATTACTTCACTCTGTATGACAGACTCTAGGTCCATCCACCTCACTACAAATAACTCAATATCATTTCTTTTTATGGCTGAGTAAGATTCCATTGTATATATGTGCCACATCTTCTTTATCCATTCATCTGTCGATGGACACTTAGGTTGATTCCATGTCCTGGCTATTGTAAATAGAGCTGCAATGAACATTGTGGTACATGACTTTTTTTGAATTATGGTTTTCTCAGGGTGTATACCCAGTAGTGGGATTGCTGGGTCGTATGGTAGTTTTATTTTTAGTCTTTTTAAGGAACCTCCATACTGTTCTCCATAGTGGTTGTATCAATTTACATTCCCACCAACAGTGCAAGAGAGTTCCTTTTTCTCCACACCCTCTCCAGCATTTACTGTTTGTAGATTTTTGGATGATGGCCCTTCTGACCCCCTCATTGTAATTTTGATTTGCGCTTCTCTAATGATTAGTGATGTTGAGCATTCTTTCAAGGGTTTGTTGGCAATCTGTATATCTTCTTTGGAGAAATGTCTATTAGAATGGGAGTTTGGAGTTAGCAGACGCAAACTATTATATAGAGAATGGATCAACAACAAGCTGTCTAGCACAGGGAACTATATTCAATATCCTGTGATAAACCATAATGGAAAAGAATATGAAGAAGAATATATATGTATAACTGAATCACTTTGTCCTATAGCAGAAATGAACACAGCATTGTAAATCAACTCTACTTCAATAAAATTAAAACAAAACAAAACAAAGTATCTTCAACTAGAACTTTTCGGCCATGGCACGTGACTCGGTTCAGTCTAGTTCAAGATGCTGACAAACTTCAGGGCTGGTGCTTGAAAGACAGAATTTTGGTGCTTGAAAGAAGCTTTTCAAGGAGTTAAAGTGTATTTGAACATGTGACGATTGATATTTATAGAATAAAGGTTTTTGCTTTCTTTGTCCCTTTCATGGTGGTAGCAGGGTAAACTTTTGAGAAGGTGCCAAATATCTAAGAACGTATATCTGCCCCTGAGAGAATTTCTGTAGAATTCAATTCCATTAGTTAAAATAGTTTTTCTAGGGGACTTCCCTGGTGGTCCAGTGGTTAAGAATCCGCCTTCCAATGCAGGGGATGGGGTTCTATCCCCGGTTGGGGAACTAAGGTCCCACGTGCCTCAGGGCAACTGAGCCCACATGCCGCAACTACTGAGCCCGCACGTTCTACAGCCCGCGCGTTCTAGAGCCCATGCACCACATCTAGAGAGCCTGTGCTCTGCAACTAGAGAAGCCCGCGCACCACAATGAAGAGCCCAAGCACTGCAAAGGAAGATCCCACATGCCGCAACGAAGATCCCGAGTGCCGCAATGAAGATCTCGAGTGCCGCAACTAAGACCTGACAGGGCCAAATAATAATAAAAAATGTTTTTAAAAAAATAAATACAATAAAATAGTTTTTCTACTAACTGGCGCCAGCCTGAAGCTTGCCACAGTAACTAGACTAGCTATTTATTCTACAACTATCCTAAGAGAACTGTCAACTGCTTTAATTTCCAAAGATTATATTTAAATTCCATTCTTTTGACTATGTTAAAGATTGTATGTTTCAAAGCATCCTTTTAAAAACTTATTTCTTTGTGCTTACAATTTTTTTCTATAGTAGATCATTTTATTGATTAAATTTAACCCCTTCAACAGAAAACAGATCAGTGCATTCCTAAGGATCGGGAAGAGTTTGTTGCATAGGATTTTGGGGTGGGGGGTCAGGGCTGATAAATGGAATATTGCCTGCCGTATCAGTAAACGAAGGATGTTACAGTCTTCAGTGCTTGCAGCCCTCTGACGTGAGCCGGTGAGCCCTGAGGGAACTAAGGAAGGAAAGAATACCTGCCATCTAGCAGCCATCAGACTGCAGCCCCTCCCCACAGTGAGCCCTGTGGAAACTCAGGATGTGAAAACACAGGATACTGGCCCCACATAACAGAGGTGCATATCAAAATAATGATTTCAGTGAGCCCAGACTCTTGTATCTTCCTATACGTAGAAAAGCACTAAATTCCTTAACTTGACATATCTGGTTTTCTTTAATTAACAATCTTTCGATGTTCAGACCATCTGCCCTTTGTTGCAAAATGCCTGTATAACCTGGCTTCCCCCTGGCCTCCCCAGAGCAGTTCTTTCAGGGTTACTTGAGATGCTGCTTCCCGGGCTTGAAGTCCTAAAAATTCCCGCCGAATAAAACATGACTCTCAGCTTTTAGGTTGTGAATATTGTTTAAGTCAGCAGGGCTGAAGAACTGCTCTACTCTTTGGTTATGGTGGTCATTGCATTTGTCAAACGTCAGAGTGAGTTTTACTGAATGTAAATTCTACGTCAATAAACATGACTTTAAAAACTTAAAAAAAAAGTGTCTCCAGCTAGAAATGACCAGTGAAGTGAGAAATTGTTGAGAAGGCAACGCAGTTTGTTTTTTTTAGGTGTTCTTTGTTGGGAGTGTGGTTCTAAAACATTTCTTCATATTGTTACCCTTATGTTGTTATTACCAGCTGACGATTAAAAAAAAACTCAAATAACTTCTTTGGCCTCATCATAGTGCAGGGTTGAGGTACCAGTTGTGTTTTCTACACATTTAAGTAAAATGTGTTTATCCATTTCACACTTTAAAAAAATTATTTTTAATTGTTTTGGCCCTGCCACACGGCACATGGGATCTTAGGTCCCTGACCAGGGATGGAACCTGCGCCCCCAGCGGTGGAAGCACCGAGTCTTAGCCACTGGACTGCCAGGAGAGTCCTCATTTCACATCTACAGTCATCTTGCTTGCCAGTCATTCATGAACTGTATTATCTCATTTAATCCTCCTAACATCCCTTGCACTAGGCATTATTACCTTTATTTTACATATGAGAAAATGGGGACTCAGAGGGGTGAAATGACTTATCCCAGGCAACACTCAGGTACACAACATAATGATTCCATATTTGTATATATTGTCAAATGATCACCCCAATAAGTCTAGTGCACAATCATCACCATAAGCTATAATGGAATAAAAAAAAGAATATAGATGTATACATATATGTGTATAACTGAATCACTTTGCTGTACACCTGAAATGAACACAATATTGTAAATCAACTATACTTTAATAAAAACAAACAAAAAAACCCAACCATCGCCATACACAGTTACAATTTTTTTTTCTTGTGAAGAGAACTTTCAAGATCTCTCTTCACAACTTTCAAGATCTCTCTTCACAACTTTCAAGATCTCCCTTCACAACTTTCAAATACACAGTACAGTATTATTAACTATACAAATCACGCTGTACATTACACTTCCTGAGTTAATTAGTTTATAACCTGAAGTTTGTCCTTTTTGACCACTTTCACCCATTTACGCTACCACTCACTCCCTGCCTCTGGTAAAACCCGTCTGCTCTCTGTATCTACGAATTCATTTTGTTGCTGTTGTTTTTTTTAGATACCACATATAACTGTATAAAGGACATCAAACGGTATTTGTCCTTTCTCTGTCTGACTTATTTCACTTAGCATAATGCCCTCAAGGTCCAATTGTCACAAATGGCAGAATTTTTTTCTTTTTTATGGCCAAATAGTAATTCATTCATCTTGAATAAACATATCGGCAGCTGTAAGATACAGCTACCAGATAAGGACCAGATAAACAACCAGATAAGGAACTAGGCTGCCCCACCCATGAGGCTCTCCTTTCAGAAAGCCCTGGGTAACCTAAATAACTGACCACTTGCGTGGCCCTACTTCTCCCTTCTTGTGCCCTAATTCTTGTTATTAGGCTTTAAATTAGCCAATAAAGAGTGAATCTGCAACACCCCAGGCACCCCACACTTGGACCCTAATAAAGGCAGAGCCCCAGGTCTGTGCTGTCTCTCTACCTGTGACCTCACTGTGTGGCCCTCGGTGTGTCCTGTACCCTCCAGGACCTGTAAGAAATCTTTTTTTCAAAGTTCTCCAATGGTTGTTGCTGAGGTGTCTTGAAATCATAAGAACCACAAGGGCTAGTCCAGCCACACCATTGGCTCTGGTTGGTTGCGGAAATGTCTGTTGGGGTCCCTACAAGTGTTACATGTCCAGGTGGGTGCCCCCAGGTGTTCCCAGCTGAGACTGACACACCTTCTCACCCAAGACCTTTGTTTCAAAGGACCTCAGGTAGCCACCATTCACATGATAAAGAGACCCGGGTAAATCAAGGAATGCAAAAGCTTAGGCTGGGAAAAAGCTTCCGCTTCCGGTATGGTTACTGACTGGGAACAAATAGCCTGTGAAGTGTTCCAGAGAATTATTTCGAAACCATGCACCCAGTCTGTGCCTGTTTGAGCCTTAAAACGATACCCAGGTCCCGGGCTTCCCTGGTGGCGCAGTGGCTAAGAATCCGCCTGCCAGTGCAGGGGACACGGGTTCAAGCCCTGGTCCGGGAGGATCCCACATGGCGCAGAGCAACTAAGCCTGTGCGGCACAACTACTGAGCCTGTGTGCCGCAACTACTGAAGCCCACGTGCCTAGAGCCGGTGCTCCACAACAAGAGAAGCCACCGCAATGAGAAGCCTGCGCACCGCAACGAACAGTAGCCCCCGCTCTCCGCAACTAGAGAAAGCCGTGCGAAGATCCAGAGCAGCTATAAAAAAAAAAAAAAAAAAAATTCCCAGGTTCCCTAATTTGCATTAGAGGAATCAGGCGATGATGGCTGTAAAATTCCCAAGAAGGGTATTTCCTTCTATGTTTACTTCAAATGTGGTGTGAAATAAAATTCATACTTTATGGCAAGACAAGCAAAATTCAACCGTAAAAATTCTCCTCTGCTTTTTGGCCTTGTCTCTCCGCCGAACTGTGCATTGTGTATGTGCATTATTCATCATCAAACCTCCCCCATTGGCAGGAATACCTGCCGTAAAGAGCAACATATTCCTAGCATCAACCAGAGAACTCCTTCAAAGATAGCATTTCTGGCTTCCCTGGTGGCGCAGTGATTGAGAGTCCGCTTGCCGATGCAGGGAACACGGGTTCGTGCCCCGGTCCGGGAAGATCCCACATGCCGTGGAGCGGCTGGGCCCGTGAGCCATGGCCACTGAGCCTGCGCGTCCGGAGCCTGTGCTCCGCAACGGGAGAGGCCACAACAGTGAGAGGCCCGCGAAAAAAAAAAAAAGATAGCATTTCTTCTTGAGTTTATCAGGGGTCACGTGACCCACCACAATGACACTTAGATCTGGATTATGTAAACTGTCAATAATACACCTTTTGATGTACAGCCTTCTGTCTCAAAAAAACTTATATAACTGTGCCTTGACTTCTAACAGGTGGAACAGTTCTCAGAGCTTTCTGAGATGCTCTTCCTGGGTTATAATCCTCAAATTTGGCTCAAATAAAATTTTCCATTTCTTTCTTAGATCAACTGATTCATTTTTCATTGACGGTGGCCACAGAGGGTAATGGACAAGGAAGAATATCCCAGATGGCAAAACCAGAGACTGCAGTGAATAACAGACAAAGAGGTTTCCCCTCTACAGCCAAAGAACTTATTCCACTTCATAAGCAGGGAAATCTTAAATAGATTCTGCCCTGTGGGATTTGATCGTTATGATGGACCAGTAGCTGGTCTCATATTGTACTATGGGTGAGAGGAGGGCCAGATAAATAAACTTCTAGTTTAAAAATTATTAGATCATGGGATAAACATTCTGTTCTGCTGAAGAAGACTGTGTATCAGGCAGAGATTTTGGACTCTGAGCTGAAAGCATCACTGGATGGGACTTTAGGTTATCTTCTTCAGGGCAGGGTATAAGTGGATTCTATGGGTGGGGAGAAGCATGCTTTCATGTATTCGGTGGCTGGAGGGTTGGAATGTGGACTGCCAGCTCTCCACAAAAATCTACTCTCTCCTTTTGCTGTAATGACAGAATCACAGCCTAGCAACATGGCTGACCACCTATGCCATATTTCCCAGCCTCTCTTGCAGCTAGGTATTACCCAGTGTGGAATGCGAAAAGTACGTGACACTTCAAGATCAGGGACTTTCTTCCCCTGTGCTCGCTGATTTCTTTCTTCTTCTTTTTTTCAATCTAGAGTTCACAGCTTCAACCTCACAGACAATAATAATGTTCAGGGAAATAGACAAGAAATAGAACATTGGGAACCGAGGTTTCTGATTGATTGAAAGGAGCAGAGTCACCCACTGATATAGAACTCTGACTGTTAGTTGAGAGGGGAATAAACTTCTACTTTGCTTGAGCCATTACTCTTTTATTTTTTAAAAATTATTTATTTATTTTTAGCTGTGTTGGGTCTTTGTTGCTGCCTGCAGGCTTTCTCTAGTTGTGGGGAGCCAGGGCTACTCTTTGTTGCAGTATGCGGGTTTCTCCTTGCAATGGCTTCTCTTGTTGCGGAGCACGGGCTCTAGGTACAAGGGCTTCAGTAGTTAGTTGTGGCACGCGGGCTCAGCTGCTCTGTGACATATGGGATCTTCCCGGACCAGAGCTCGAACCTATGTTCCCTGCATTGGCAGGTGGATTCTTAACCACTGTGCCACCAGGGGGGTGTCCCCATTATTCATTTAGCCTTTTGTTTAAGCAAATGTTATGGATTGAATTACATCCCTTTCCCAAATTTATGTGTTGAAATCCTAACCTCTAGTATTCAGAATGTGTCTGATTTTGCATATAGTAGTTAAGATGGGGCCATATTAGAGTAAGGTGAGTTCCTAATCCAAGGTAACTGGTTTCCTTATAAAAAGGGGACATTTGGAGATAGACATGCCCACAGGGAGGATGCCATGTAAAGATGAAGGCAGATATCTACAAGTCAATGGACACCAAAGATAGCCAGTAAACCACCAGGAGTGAGGGGAGAGGCATGGAACAGACTCTCCCTTATAGCCTTGGAAGAAACCAACCTGCTAATGCCTTGATCTCAGACTTGTCTCCAGAGCTGTGAGACAATAAATTTCTGTGATTTAAGCCATATAATTTGTGGTATTTTGTTATAGAAGCCCAAATACAGCAGGTAGGCTATTCATCCTACCTAATACAAAAATTAGTATCAGGAATGGGGTGTTGCAATCACAAAAATCAAAACTTAGTTGCCGGACTTCCCTGGTGGCGCAGTGGTTGAGAGTCCGCCTGCTGATGCAGGGGACACGGGTTCGTGCCCCGGTCCGGGAAGATCCCACATGCCGTGGAGCGGCTGGGCCCGTGAGCCATGGCCGCTGAGCCTGCACGTCCGGAGCCTGTGCTCCTCAACGGGAGAGGCCACAACAGTGAGAGGCCCGTGTACTGCAAAAAAAAAAAAAAAAAAAAAAAATTAGTTGCATTAGCTTAGTGACCTGCTGGTAAGGTCACAAATATTGCATACTAGATAACTGACCCTCATTATGCCAAAGAACAACATTTGGTAATGTCATCACCCGTGATCACCTACCTGAAAGCTAGATCGTATGTCTACTAAGCCTGTGTTTCTAGAAGTGATTGTAAAGATTGTAAAGTGTTAGAATGTCACTGTAAGTGGGATGCTCCTTGCTGCTTTCAGCAAGAAATCACAAGAAAGAGATGCTCTTACACAAGAATTGGCCACTTTTCAAAGTCAGGAACATCACAAGTTTGGAAGAGCCAACAGCTTCCTCGCCCCCTAAACAGTATAAACAAGGAGGCTGCCTAAGGCTGCTGTTTCAGATGACCATTAATGGAGAATAACAAAGATGTAGATAGTTCAATGAAGCAAATACTGCAAATTAAATAGACACAAGAACTCTGGCTAGAAAAGAACACGGAATGTTCTAGCAATGGAACTAGCTAGAAGCAACTAGACCAGATGTCTACTAAGTTTTCTGAAGCAACAATGTTGCTAAAAATTCCGAGTTCAGTCTGCAGAATCTTATGACTTCTGGGCTTTTGCCTTGGGTCTCTTTCTTATAGCAGCTTAACCTGACCCTTAACCCAATGTGGGGCTTGAATCCTGATCTCTCTGGTTTCCAGAGTACTTCCTTTTTTTTTTTTTTTTTTTTTTTTGCGGTACACGGGCCTCTCACTGCTGTGGTCTCTCCCGTTGCGGAGCACAGGCTCCGGACGCGCAGGCTCAGCAGCCATGGCTCACGGGCCCAGCCGCTCCGCGGCATGTGGGATCTTCCCGGACCGGGGCACGAACCCGTGTCCCCTGCATCGGCAGGTGGGCTCTCAACCACTGCGCCACCAGGGGAGCCCCAGAGTACTTCCTTTTAACCATTATGTGTCCTTTAGGCTGCAGTTTAAGTGCCACAAGATCAGGGATTTTGTTTGTTCTCTGCCAGACTCTTGAAAGACTGTAAATACTAAACAGTAAATAGTAAAATGTGACAGATGTTCAATAAATATCTGTTGGAAGGATGAGGTAATAAACAAATGAACCAAGAGTGATATGAAGGAACTATCTAAGACTGGGACTGTGCCCGGAAGTTCAGAACAGATGGGAGCTGTATTGGGACAGGCATTCCAATGCTGTGGTCACCGAATAAAAACTGGTCTCCTGCTGATGAGGGCCCCCAAGGCGCCCTTCATGTCATTGTTGCGTAGATTGTAGATGAAGGGGTTCAGCATGGGAGTGACCATGGTGTACATCACTGCAGCGGTTGTGTCCTTCTGGGCCGTGCGGGAGGACATGGGGCTGAAATAAACCCTGATGAGTGTGCCGTAGAACAGGGACACCACAGAGAGGTGAGAGCCACAAGTGGAGAAGGCCTTCCGCTTGCCTCTGGTGGACGGGATCCTCAACGCAGCAGCAAAGATGTGTGTGTAGGATACCAAGATGCCCATAAAGGGGGTGATGATGGGCAGGGCGCCCACGGTGTACACCATTGCATTGTTGAGAAAGGTGTCAGAGCATGCGAGCTTCAGCAGACGGCTGAGGTCACAGAAGAAATGGGGGACCTGGTTGTGGATGCAGAATGAGAGGTGGGTCAGTGATATCGTGTAGGTCAAGGCATTCCCAAAGGTTGCAGTCCAGGATGCTGCCACCAGGAGGCTACAGAGCTGTGGTATCACAGACGTGGCATAGTGCAGAGGGTGACAGATGGCCACATGGCGGTCGTAGGCCATGGCGGTCAGCAGGAAGCTGCCGATGCTGGCGAACAACGTGAAGCAGAACGTCTGGGTCAGGCAGCCAGCATAAGGAATCCCTTTGTGTCCTGACATGTGATTGGCCAGCATCTTGCAGATGGTGGTGGAGGTGTAGCAAATGTCCACAAAGTCCAGGTTGGCCAGGAAGAAGTACATGGAAGCTGGACGTCGATGGCAATGGCCAGGATAATAAGCAGGTTCCCCAGTTCTGTGACCAGGTACATGCTCGGGAAGAGTATGAACACCAGCTGCTGTTGCTTGGGGTCCTCCGAGAAGCCCAGGAACAGGAACTCAGAGACCAGGGTGAGATTTGCCCCTTCAACGGCCATCCTGAATCAATCAGAAATGACACAGCGGAGCTGTCCAGGGTCCTGGCCAAGGCCAGCCTCTCCTTTGCACCCTGGATCTCATCCCCTCTTGTTAGTTCAGCCATTCATCAGCTCTTCCCACTCCCTCCTGCAACAGGACCCTCCCCCACCATTTGCTGCATCATTTCCATCAGTGAACACACCATTCATTCCCCACAGCCCACCTGCAAGATGTCACCTGGAGTTTGGTGGACAGCTCCCAAGCACACTGACCATTTCTCACTTCCATCACGTGTATCTCTATGCCCCAAGGTTTCATCTGGTCACCAGAGTAGGCTCAGCCTGCACACAGGGTAACATGGAAGTGTTGGGGGTTGGCACCCCAAGAGTGACTTTTGGCCAGTGAGGGACAGGCCATGTTGGGTGAATGTCCCGGCTTCATCACTTCTGAGTGAAGCAGTTCTGGGGTGTGTTCTCTCAAGGATCCCTAGAAAGATGACCCCTCGGTTGCCAAGAGTGGGAACCTACTTATCCACACCTCCTTTCTCCAAACACTCATTGGGTCTCCTGGGATTATTTCCCAAATAAACTATTTGCACTCAAGTTCTTTTTTTTTTTTTTTTTTTTTTTTTTGCGGTATGTGGGCCTCTCACTGTTATGGCCTTTCCCGTTGTGGAGCACAGGCTCTGGACGCGCAGGCTCAGCGGCCATGGCTCACGGGCCCAGCCACTCCGCGGCATGTGGGATCTTCCCGGACCGGGGCACGAACCCGTGTCCCCTGCATCAGCAGGCGGACTCTCAACCAGTGCACCACCAGGGAAGCCCTGCACTCAAGTTCTTGACTCAGAACATGCTTTGGGGAGATTTCAAACTAAAATGCAAGGATTCCAAAAAAATCGTCTATTTTTGAAGGAATCCCTTCTTTGTCCCAAATAGCCCTCCTGCTACAACTCCCCTTTCTCTGCTCCATTAGATCTCATACTCCTCAAAAACATTGCCTGTCCTTGCATGTCAAGAGCAACCACGACCTCCTATTGCTAATACAAGGCTAGTATACAGTCAGTATGCACCAGCACACTAGTCCCATTGCTAAAATCTAGAAAGATTCGGCAGAGGCTGGAATATACCCTTAAAGAACATCCAAAGAATAGTAAAATTAATTAACAATACAAATTATAATATAAACACACTTCCAAGTTTACTGTTGTTGAATGTTGTAATGAACTTTGAAACATGGGCAACATCTGAGAAACATTTGCAAAACTTTTTGCCAGTTTGGCTACTGTCACTGTGAGCAGTGTGGCTGTGTGCTTATAAAATTATCTGTGCTATAGGAGAAGTACCAGTTTATCATTACCCTCAAATTTTGAGGTTGGTCCTGGTTTTAAATAGTTAAGATTTACTTTGGTTTTTATTGTTTGTGCATTGTAGTTTTTGTCTAAATTGTCAGTGTGCAATGTTCTCATAATTATAAAATCAAAAGTTTACAATAAACATGAAAAGAAAGCATCCAGAATGAAAAGGCAACAAAGATTGGATAATGTTCCCTTTAAATATTGCTGTATTTGTGGAAGAATAGAAAAGAAATGATATTCACAGTGAATAGCAGTCCTGGAACATCTGATACCTGCAGAAGTTGAGCAACCTGGAACAGTTTTGCTACTGTGTAAGGCTCACTGTAAAATGTAACACTTAATTTATAATTTTGGAATGAAAGACAATTTTTTAAAATAAAAATATGGGTAGTTTATGGTAACAGGTGATATAAATATTGGGTCCAAGTGCTATTCAAAACCATTCATTAAAGTTGGAAGTGCTCATACTTAAATATTTCATCTGAATAGCAATCATGTTTTGTTCCTTTTGGGCTCAAATAAAGAAAATTTGTAATGGTCAATGAGGAAAAATGAAAAGAACATCATTATTCAGTGAGACACTAAAAAGCGTTTGAACAACAGAAAGTTCTGGGAAAAATTTATATCAAAGTATTATATGTTGGTAAAGCAGACAGAAAGCATTTAGAAAGTAATACAGGACTTCTAAAACACTCTAGTGTATGGTTAAAAGTAATTGAGACTTTTCAGTTATGAAATAATTAACAGAATTCCAAAAAATGTAATTTTGACGTAGGCATGACATTGCCATTCTGACACATGCACCTGCTTGTGGTAAAACCCATTGACTGGAAAGAGAAAATACCTTTTTGGAAAACGACATCAGGTCAGTAAAATTTCAGCCATTACCAATGAAGTTTCATCAGTGTCACTAACTTTTTTTCCCCTGCAATTTATTTATAAAGTGAAATTCAAGACTTTGAAGGTAGTTTAAGTTTGTTGATCACATGAGCTTGTGATTTATTTCAGAACATTTGAAATAAAATTGGAAAAAAGTAAAAAACAGAATTACATTTACTGACTCTGAAACGTGGTCAAATGATGTCTGAGATGATCAGATGGTATTTTAGAAACGTCTTCTCAATGAAAGATAGTCACGTGAATATCTTCTTGGCTTTTATACAGATATAATATAAATTTGGGGTTTCAGGCAAAAGTTACAAAACTTCCTGGATATTTTAATTTGGTTTCATTGAAGTCTCTTTGTTCAGTTATCTCTGGGTGATTCAAAAAAGATATAATTCAATTGAAACACTTTAAACATTTTCTGTAAAATTTTCTGTATGCCACCATACATCCAATAAACACAGAGAGGATAAACCAACATATCTAAAAAGCTGGGGATTGAAAAAGTGAAAGCAAGGAGAGTATTTGGATCCAGATGGACAACCTGAGGGGCTGCAGCTGTAAGAGCAGCCTGAAAATCATGTCAAGTCTTGTAAATTCTTCTCAATAAAAATTACGAGAAAGGAGTTAACATTAGAAAATAATTATGTGTGTGCTTTTTTTTTTAAGGATTTGGATTTAATAAATGCAGTTCTAACAGGGATATCAACACTTCATTCAGTCTTACAAGAAAGGAATGTTTCAGTTGTTAAAGCTGACAATAATTTGATATATAAAAAGTATTGTTACCAAAGGGGAGGGGGAGGGATAAATTAGGAAATTGGGGTTAACATATACATGCCACTGTATATACAATAGATAATCGGGACTTCCCTGGTGGTCCAGTGATTAAGACTCCGAGCTCCCAATGCAGGGGCTCCGGGTTCGATCAGCGAACAAAGATCCCACATACCCAAATAAGTCCACACGATGCAGCTACTGAGCCTGTGCACTCCAGAGTCCACGCACCGCAATGAAGACCCAGCACAGCCAAAATAAATTAATTAAAAAAATAGATAATCAACAAGGACCTACTGTATAGCACAGGGAACTCTACTCAATACTCTGTAATAACGTACATGGGAAAAGAATCTGGAAAAGAATGGATGTATGTGTATAACTGAATCACTTTGCTGTAAACCTGAAATTAACACATTGTAAATCAACTATATTCTAATATAAAATAAAAAATTAAATTAAAAAAAGGAAACAAATTTATACTTTCCAGAAAAAAAATAAATAAAAAGTATTGAACACTTGCAAATAAAGAAAACGACCGAAGAGAAATGTAAGATAATTATAGAAATGATATGCCATTTGAAAATCAACAAAATAAATATCAATCCCAGGTGTGGGATGGAAACTCTTAGGGGGTCCTCTACTAACTCTTATGAAAATGAATTTGTTGTTTGAGGACAACATAAACTTATTGAATCCTAGAAGTTGATTGAAGTATATCCATGCAGCTCTGTGGAACAAATATTAATAAAATTAAGCTGATCAAATAAATAGGACAGGGGCTTCCCTGGTGGTGCAGTGGTTGAGAATCCGCCTGCCGATGCAGGGGACACGGGTTCGTGCCCCGGTCTGGGAAGATCCCACGTGCTGCGGAGCGGCTAGGCACGTGAGCCATGGCCGCTGAGCCTGTGCGTCCAGAGCCTGTACTCCGCAACGGGAGAGGCCACAACAGTGAGAGGCCCGCGTACTGCAAAAAAATAAAAAAATAGGACAATTAAACCATTCCTAGGACTTAATCACACAGAGAGGTATTGAATATATAAAAATCTCAGACAGGGTTATAAGAGCTAGGACTTTGCTTTTAATTTTAATTCTGTTAGTTTAGTAGAAACTAAGAGAGGACTCAGCACCTTGTACAATGCTATTGACATTAAAAGAAAAGCGTTATTTTTTTAAAGCTGCAAGAGACCTAGTGACAATCACCTTCAAATCTGTCCCTCCCTTCTCATTTCTGATCTCATCTCCTGTGCTCATTCTGGTTTCTTTGATGGTCCTTGAATAATCCAGAGATGCTCCTGCCTCAGGGCCTTTGCACTTGCTGTTCCCTCTGCTTAGAATGCTCTTTTCCCCAGATATTCATATAGCTCTGATTTCTACTTCTGGCCCCTATGATAATATTTCCATTAATCAGGTAGGAGGAGGTTTTACAAAAGTAAATTAGATCTTGTCCTTCACATAGTACTTTCCTCCCAGTAATATTTGGAGTAAAATTCCAAATCCTGGTGCAACTGCTATGGAAAACAAATGGAGTTTCCTCAAATATTAAAAATAGAACTACCATATGATCTGGCAATTCCACTTCTTTTATTTCCTTATATCCAAAGGAAATAAAAATGGGACATTGAAGAGATACCTGCATCCTCATGTTCATTGCAGCCTTGTTTACAATAGTTGAGATATGGAAACAATGGAAGAATGGATAAAGAAGATGTGGTTTTATATAATATTCATATAATATATATATGAATATTATTCAACCATGAGAAAGAAGGAAATCCTGCCATTTGCGACAACACGGATATACCTTGAGGGCCTTATGCTAAGTGAAATAAGCCAAACAGGGGAAGACAAATACTGCATGGTATCAAATGTATATGGAATCTTAAAATAAGTGAAAAAAAATTCCGAATTCTGCAAAGTCTAGGTCCTGCTCACCTCCCCCATCTCCATTTATATCACTGTCTCCCAGCCATGCAGGTCTCTTTGTCCAAGATTTATTCTTCCCCAGGACCTTTGCACTTGCCGTTTCCTCTGCCTCAAATGTTCTTCCTTCAGGACTTTGCTCCAGCTTTCAAGACCCATCTCAAATCCTTCCCTCTCCTATAGCTCAGCACACAGTGGCTGCTCAATCCTCTGTCCTCTAATGACTTGTGTTCTCTGGACCTGGAGAGGAACCTTCTCTCTGGGTCCCTCTGCCTGCTGCCCTGTTTCTCTCCTCCACTGCCCAGGAAGTCTACACTCCCTGTCTCACTTCCTTGTTGATTCATTGACCCCTTTTTGGACATCTTCACTGAGGCATTCCCCAAGCTGTGGACAGGAATTCTGAGATGATGACAGAGTCCCCCTCCCAACCCAGCAATTCCACCACAGAGGAATTCCCTTGAAGAGGCACCGTGAGGCATGTTCAAGGAGGTCTGGAAAGAGGAGCATCCGCCCACGATAGGGGCGCCTCCATCAAATACGATGCTCCCATTTCGTGGATGCTTCTAGTCACAGAAATGGAACAAATGTGGAATGGCTTGCACCAACCTGGACGAATCTCAAAAGCTTGAGAAAATAATCATAGAAGTACGTGTACAGAATATTGCCCTTTATATAAAGTTTTAAAACATGCAGCACAATTCTATACCGTATATTGTTGGTGGACACATCCTGTGTAGTAAAGATGAAAAATGTACATGGGCGTGATAAACACTTGATGTAGGATGTTGGTTATCTAGGGGCGGGGGAGGGGGGAGAGACGGAGGAAAATGTGGGAGTGGAGACTTGTACTTGACATTTTACTTCTTAAGTTGAATGATGAATATAGCTCTGTTCCAAATTGAATTATGATCTCCGCCTTTTTGCGTGCCTGAAATATTGCGTGCACGTGCACACACACACACATCATGGTCCCCACCTATCCTCAAGGAGCTCGCTAGGAGAGAGAGGGCCAGGTGCGTGGGCAAGTAAATGATGGATACCACCGCATTCTCTGGTCCGGATCACTGTGTCCCTCGAGCTTCCATCCTGAGGGTACAGATACACCTCTTGGGTGTTCATCTTTGCCGAGCCCCCCCAGATTGGTTCTACCCTTTATCAAACCTAGCTCGGTGTCTACCCTCAATCCTGTTCCTTTGCTGTACCTGAGCTTAGCAGTGACCCTGCTGACTGCCTGGTCACCTGGGCCAGAGATTTGGTGGCAGCCAGTCTCCTTCAGCCCCATTTGCTGCATCCTGACAGTTTCACCTTGCCCCCTCTCTTCTTCCTTACCCTTCCTCTCCTTCCCAGCACCCTACCAGATTCTCATCTTGTCACTCTGAGACTTCAAACCCATCCCTTCTCTGGTCTCTCTGGCTCCAGGCTTACTCTTCTGGTTCAGCCTCTGCGATGGCCACCACCAGGGTGAAATGACCAAACTTTTCTTTGCTTTAAATCCTGCATTGGCTCCCTATCGCCCTGCTACTAAAACCTAACATTTCTTACATGCTTCCTGTGCACCTGACACGATGACAAGGTGTTCTACATGCTTCCTCTTACTTAATCTTCTAAGATAGGCACTGTTACCTCCATTTATAGGATGAGGAGTCTTGGAGAGAATAATCCACTACCCAGTATCTCACAGTCTTTCTTGTTCCAAAGCTCCTAAAATTCTGCCATGCAGGACCCAGAAGCTGGAACCTCTTAGCAGGGCTTGCACACACAGGGTGCTTCCCGTTTTATTTGTACTCGTTATACAGACAAATGAACTGAGGTTCAGAGAGGCAAAGTCACTTCCCCAAGGTCACACAGCAGGCCTGGCTGGCGATGTGCAGCCCCCAGCTTGCTATTTTCTTTTCCTGTCTGCTTCCTTCTCTCCCCACTGACCTATGGAAGGTGTCCCCTCTGGCTTTGGAGATATTTGGCAGGAGGTGACACAGTTTTTGCTGGGAGAGTTTCCTGGGCTGCGTGCAACGTGGAGGGAGGTCTTTGTTCCCACACAAGGGATCACGAGAACCTGGCAGAGCCCAATTTACCCCTCCATCCTTGCACCTCAGGCTCAGTCCCTCATGTCTTGTTAGGTCACCAGCTAATTGTCCGCTCCACACTCTGTGCCTGCTGGCTTGTCTCTTTGGGGAGAAGGGCGACCACGTCTTGTTCTGGGCTTTTCCCTTTACTCCTGAGCTCAGGGTCATGGGGACTCTGGGCCTCTTTGGGGGACCTCTCTGCAGGGCCTGGCCCAGAAGGATTCCCCCAGCTCTGAGGGACCTGCCTAACCACTGGATTGTGTCTCTGGCGCCCCACTGCTGGGAGCAATGTTTTGCAAACATTACTTCTTAATTGAGGTGAGATTCACATGATATAAAATTAACCATTTAAAAGAGAACAATTCAGTGACATTTAAAAGTGAACAATTCAGTAGCATTTAGCACATTCACAATGTTGGGCAGCCACCACCTCCGTTTGTTCCAAAGCATTTTCACTCTCCTACAAGGAAACGTCATGCCCATTAGCAGTCACTCCCCGTTTCCCGTCCCCCAGCCTCGAATCCGTCTCTATGAATTTATCTATTCTGGACATTTCATAGAAAAGGAATCATACAATGTGTGACCTTCTGTGACTGACTTCCTTCACTCAGCATAATGTTTTTGAGGTTCATCTACATTGTAGCATGTGCCAATGCTTCATTCCTTTTTTTGTTTTTAACATCTTTATTGGAGTATAATTGCTTTACAATGTTGTGTTAGTTGCTGCTGTATAACAAAGTGAATCAGCTATATGTATACATATATCCCCATGTCCCCTCCCTCTTGCATCTCCCTCCCACCCTCCCTATCCCACCCCTATAGGTGGTCACAAAGCACCGAGCTGATCTCCCTGTGCTATGCGGCTGCTTCCCACTAGCTATCTATTTTACGTTTGGTAGTGTATATATGTCCATGCCACTCTCTCACTTCATCCCATCTTCCCCTTCCCCTTCCCCATGTCGTCAAATCCATTCTCTACATCTGCATCTTTATTCCTGTCCTGCCCCTACATTCTTCAGAACCATTTTTTTTTTTTAGATTCCATATATATGTTAGCATACGGTATATGTTTTTCTCTTTCTGACTTACTTCACTCTGTATGACAGACTCTAGGTCCATCCACCTCACTACAATAACTCAATTTCGTTTCCTTTTATGGCTGAGTAATGTTCCATTGTATATATGTACCACATCTTCTTTATCCATTCATCTGTCGATGGACACTTCCATGTCCTGGCTATTGTAAATAGTGCTGCAATGAACACTGTGGTACATGTCTCTTTTTTTTTTTTTTTTTTTGCGGTATGCGGGCCTCTCACCATTGTGGCCTCTCCTGTTGCGGAGCACAGGCTCCGGACGCGCAGGCGTAGCGGCCATGGCTCACGGGCCCAGCTGCTCCACGGCATGTGGGATCTTCCCGGACCGGGGCACGAACCCACGTCCCCTGCATTGGCAGGCGGACTCTCAACCACTGCGCCATTAGGGAAGGCCTACATGTCTCTTTTTGAATTATGGTCTTCTCAGGGTATATGCCCAATAGTGGGATTGCTGGGTCATATGGTAGTTCTATTTTTAGTTTTTAGGGAACCTCCATACTGTGCTCCATAGTGGCTGTATCAACTTACATTCCTACCAACAGTGCAAGAGAGTTCCCTTTTCTCCACACCCTCTCCAGCATTTATTGTTTGTGGATTTTTTTGATGATGGCCATTCTGACCGGTGTGAGGTGATACCTCATTGTAGTTTTGGTTTGCATTTCTCTAATGATTAGTGATGTTGAGCATCCTTTCATGTATGTGTTGGCAATCTGTATACCTTCTTTGGAGGAATGTCTATTTAGGTCTTCTGCCCATTGTTGGATTGGGTTGTTTGTTTTTTTTGATATTGAGCTGCATGAGCTGCTTGTAAATTTTGGAGATTAATCCTTTGCCGGTTGCTTCATTTGCAAATATTTTCTCCCATTCTGAGGGCTGTCTTTTCGTCTTCTTTATGGTTTCCTTTGCTGTGCAAAACTTTTTAAGTTTCATTAGGTCCCATTTGTTTATTTTTGTTTTTATTTCCATTTCCCTAGGAGGTGGGTCAAAAAGGATCTTGCTGTGATTTATGTCATAGAGTGTTTTGCCTATGTTTTCCTCTGAGAGTTTTATAGTGTCTGGCCTTACAATTAGGTCTTTAATCCCTTTTGAGTTTATTTTTGTGTATGGTGTTAGGGAGTCTTCTAATTTCATTCTTTTACATGTAGCAGGGCTTGCACACACAGGGTGCTTCACGTTTTATTTGTACTCATTATACAGACAAATGAACTGAGGTTCAGAGAGGCAAAGTCACTTCCCCAAATCCAGTTTTCCCAGCACCACTTATTGAAGAGGCTGCCTTTTCTCCATTGTATACTCTTGCCTCCTTTATCAAAGACAAGGTGACCATATATGCATGGATTTATCTCTGGGCTTTCTATCCTGTTCCACTGATCTATATTTCTGTTTTTGTGCCACTACCATACTGTCTTGATGACTGTAGTTTTGACATATAGTCTGAAGTCAGGAAGCCTGATTCTCCAGCTCCATCTTTCTTTCTCAAGATTGCTTTGGCTACTCAGGGTCTTTTGTGTTTCCATACAAATTGTGAATTTTTTTGTTCTAGTTCTCTGAAAAATGACATTGGTAGTGTGTTAGGGATTGCATTGAATCTGTAGATTGCTTTGGGTAGTACAGTCATTTGCACACCGTTGATTCTTCCAATCCAAGAACATGGTATATCTCTCCATCTGTTTGTACCGTCTTTAATTTCTTTCATCAGTGTCTTATAGTTTTCAGCATACAGGTCTTTTGTCTCCTTAGGTAGGTTTATTTCCAGGTATTTTATTCTTTTTGTTGCAATGGTAAATGGAAGTGTTCCCTTAATTTCTCTTTCAGATTTTTCATTATTAGTGTATAGGAATGCAAGAGATTTCTGTACATTAATTTTGTATTCTGCTACTTGATTAGCTCTAGTAGTTTTCTGCTAGCTTCTTTAGGATTCTCTATGTGTAGTATATGTCATCTGCAAACAGTGACAGTTTTACTTCTTCTTTTCTAATTTGGATTCCTTTTATTTCTTTTTCTTCTCTGATTGCTGTGGCTAAAACTTCCAAAACTATGTTGAATAATAGTGGTGAGAGTGGGCAACCTTGTCTTGTTCCTGATCTTAGAGGAAATGGTTTCAGTTTTTCACCATAGAGAATGATGTTGGCTGTGGGCTTGTCATATATGGCCTTTACTATGTTGAGGTTGATTCCCTCTATGCCTACTTTCTGGGGAGTTTTTATCATAAATGGGTGTTGAATTTTGTCAAAAGCTTCTTCTGCATCTATTGAGATGATCATATAGTTTTTCTTCTTTAATTTGTTAATATGGTTTATCACATTGATTGATTTGTGTATATTGAAGAATCCTTGCATTCCTCGGATAAACTCCACTTGATCATGGTGTGTGATCTTTTTAATGTCCTGTTGGATTCTGTTTGCTAGTATTTTTTGGAGGATTTTTGCCTCTATGTTCATCAGTGATATTGGCCTGTAGTTTTCTTTTTTTGTGACATCTTTGTCTGGTTTTGGTACCAGGGTGATGGTGGCCTCGTAGAATGAGTTTGGGAGTGTTCCTCCCTCTGTTATATTTTGGAAGAGTTTGAGAAGGATAGGTGTTAGCTCTTCTCTAAATGTTTGATAGAATTTGCCTGTGAAGCCATCTGACCCTGGACTTTTGTTTGTTGGAAGATTTTTAATCACAGTCTCAATTTCAGTGCTTGTGATTGGTCTGTTTATATTTTCTATTTCTTCCTGGTTCAGTCTCAGAAGTTTGTGCTTTTCTAAGAATTTGTCCATTTCTTCCATATTGTCCATTTTCTTGGCATATAGTTGCTTGTAGTAGTATCTTATGATCCTTTGTATTTCTGTGGTGTCAGATATAACTTCTCCTTTTTCATTTCTAATATTGTTGATTTGAGTCTTCTCCCCCCCCCCTTTTTTTTGAGTCTGGTTAACGGTTTATCAATTTTGTTTATTTTCTCGAAGAAGCAGCTTTTAGTTTTATTGATCTTTGCTATTGTTTCCTTCATTTCTTTTTCATTTATTTCTGATCTGATCTTTATGATTTCTTTCCTTCTGCTAACTTTGGGGTTTTTTTGGTTCTTGTTTCTCTAATTGCTTTACGTGTAAGCTTAAGTTGTTTATTTGAGATTTTTCTTGTTTCTTGAGGTAGGATTATATTGCTATAAACTTCCTTCTTAGAGCTGCTTTTGCTGCATCCCATAGGTTTTGGGTCGTCGTGTTTTATTGTCATTTGTTTGTAGGTATTTTTTTATTTCCTTGTTGATTTCTTCAGTGATCTCTTGGTTATTTAGTAGTATGTTGTTTAGCCTCCATGTGTTTGTATTTTTTACAGTTTTCTTCCCTGTATTGATATCTAGTCTCATAGTGTTGTGGACAGAAAAGATACTTATTACAATTTCAATTTTCTTAAATTTACCAAGACTTGATATGTGACCCAAGATATGATCTATCCTGGAGAATGTTCCATGAGCACTTGAGAAGACAGTGTATTCTGTTGTTTTTAGATGGAATGTCCTATAAATATCAATTAAGTCCATCTTGTCTAATGTGTCATTTAAAGCTTGTGTTTCCTTATTTATTTTCATTTTGGATGATCTGTCCATTGGTGAAAGTGGGGTGTTAAAGTCCCCTACTATGATTGTGTTACTGTCAATTTCCTCTTTTATAGCTGTTAGCATTTGCCTTATGTATTGATGTGCTCCTTTGTTGGGTGCATAAATATTTACAATTGTTATATCTTCTTCTTGGATTGATCCCTTGTCATTATGTAGTGTCCTTCTTTGTCTCTTGTAATAGTTTTTATTTGAAAGTCTATTTTGTCTGATATAAGAATTGCTACTCCAGCTTTCTTTTGATTTCCATTTGCATGGAATATCTTTTTCCATCCCCTCACTTTCATTCCGTATGTGTCCCCATGTCTGAAGTGGGTCTCTTGTAAGCAGCATATGTACAGGTCTTGTTTTTGTATCCATTCAGCCAGTCTATGTCTTTTGAAAGGAGCATTTAATCCATTTACATTTAAGGTAATTATTGATATGTATATTCCTATTACCATTTTCTTAATTGTTTTGGGTTTGTTACTGTAAGTCTTTTCATTCTCTTGTGTTTCCTGCTTTGAGAACGTCCATTAGCATTTGTTGTAGAGCTGCCTTGGTGGTGCTGAATTCTCTTAGCTTTTGCTTATCTGTAAAGGTTTTAATTTCTCCATCGAATCTGAATGAGATCCTTGCTGGGTAGAGTAATCTTGCTTGTAGGTTTTTCCCTTTCATCACTGTAAATATGTCCTGCCACTCCCTCTGGCTTGCAGAGTTTCTGCTGAAAGATCAGCTGTTAACCTTATGGGGATTCCCTTGTATGTTATTTGTTGTTTTTCCCTTGCTGCTTTTAATCTGTTTTCTTTGTATTTAATTTTTGATAGTTTAATTAATATGTGTCTTGGCGTGTTTCTCCTTGGATTTATCCTGTATGAGACTCTCTGCACTTCCTGGACTTGATTGACTACTTCCTTTCCCATGTGAGGGAAGTTTTCAACCATAATCTCTTCAAATATTTTCTCAGTCCCTTTCTTTTGCTCTTATTCTTCTGGGACCCCTATAATTCAAATGTTGGTGCACTTAATGTTGTCCCAGAGGTCTCTGAGACTGTCCTCAATTCCTTTCATTCTTTTTTCTTTATTTTGCTCTGCAGTAGTTATTTCCACTATTTTATCTTCTAGGTCAGTTATCCATTCTTCTGCCTCAGTTATTCTGCTATTGATTCCTTCTAGAGAATTTTTAATTTCATTTCTTGTGTTGTTCATCATTGTTTGTTTGCTCTTTAGTTCTTATAGGTCCTTGTTAAACGTTTCTTGTATTTTCTCTATTTTATATCCAAGATTTTGGATCATCTTTACTATCATTACTCTGGATTCTTTTTCAGGTAGACTGCCTATCTCCTCTTCATTTGTTTGGTCTGGTGGGTTTTACCTTGCTCCTTCATCTGATGCATATTGCTCTGTCTTCTCATTTTGCTTAACTTACTGTGTTTGGGGTCTCCTTTTTGCAGGCTGCAGGTTCATAGTTCCCGTTGTTTTTGGTGTCTGACCACAGTGGGTGAGGTTGGTTCAGTGACTTGTGGAGGCTTCCTGGTGGAGGCGACTTGTGCCTGTGTTCTGGTGGATGAGGCTGGATCTTGTCTTTCTGGTGGGCAAGGCCACGTCTGGTAGTGTGTTTTGGAATGTCTGTGAACTTAGTATGATTTTAGGCAGCCTCTCTGCTAATGTGTAGGGTTGTGTTCTGTCTTGCTAGCTGTTTGGCATGGGGTGTCCAGTGCTGAAACTTGCTGCCCATTGAGTGGAGCTGGGTCTTAGCAATGAGACGGAGATCTCTGGGAGAGCTCTCACCAATTGATATTACTTGGGGCCAGGAGGTCTCTGGTGGTGCAATGTCCTGAACTTGGCTCTCACACCTCAGAGGCTCAGGCCTGACACCAGGCCGGAGCACCAAGATCCTGTTGGCCACACAGCTCAGAAGAAAAGGGAGTAAAAAAGAAAGAAAAAAAAATTAAAATATTAAAAAAAATAATTAAAAGAAAAAAAATTAAAAAAGAAGAGTGCAACCAAACCAATAAACAAATCCACCAATGATAACAAGCACTAAAAACTAAACAAAGATAAACATAAAGATCAGAAACAAGTCATTCGCAGACAGCAAACCCCAAGTCTGCATTTGCTCCCAAAGTCCACCGCCTCAATTTTGGGATGATTCGGTGTCTAGTCAGGTATTCCACAGATGCAGGTACATCAAGTTTATTGTGGAGATTTAATCTGCTGCTCCTGAGGCTGCACAGAGAAATTTCCATTTCTCTTCTTTGTTCGCACAGCTCCTGGGGTTCAGCTTTGGATTTGACTTCACCTCTGCATGTAGGTTTCCCTCAGGCATCTTTTCCCACCTAGACAGGAGGGGGTTAAAGCAGCGGCCGATTAAGGTACTGTTGCCCACTCAGGCCAGGAGTTGGGAGGGGTACGGTAGTCATAACTGGAATGCGGTATGAGCCTGCAGCAGCAGAGGCTGGTATGACGTTGCAACAGCCTGAGGCGTGCCGTGTGTTCTCCTGGGGAAGTTGTCCCTGGATCACGGGACCCTGGCAGTGGCAGGCTGCACGGGCTTCCGGGAGAGGAGGTGTGGACAGTGACCTGTGCTTGCACACAGGCTTCTTGGTAGAAGCAGCGGCAGCCTTAGCGTCTCATGCCCGTCTCTGGGGTCCACGCTGATAGCCGCCGCTCGTGCCCGTCTCTGGAGCTCGTTTAGGCAGCGCTCTTTTTTTTTATTTTTTATTTTTAACATCTTTATTGGAGTATAATTGCTTTACAATGGTGTGTTAGTTTCTGCTTTATAACAAAGTGAATCAGTTATACATATACATATGTTTCCATAGCTCTTCCCTCTTGCATCTCCCTCCCTCCCACCCCTCTAGGTGGTCACAAAACACCGAGCTGATCTCCCTGTGCCATGGGGCTACTTCCCACTAGCTATCTATTTTACGTTTGGTAGTGTATATATGTCCATGCCACTCTCTCAATTCGTCCCAGCTTACCCTTCCCCCTCCCCATATCCTCAAGTCTATGCTCTAGTAGGTCTGTGTCTTTATTTCCGTCTTGCCCCTAGGTTCTTCATGACCTTTTTTTTTTCCCCTTAGATTCCATATATATGTGTTAGCATGCGGTATTTGTTTTTCTCTTTCTGACTTACTTCACTCTGTATGACAGACTCTAGGTCCATCCACCTCACTACAAATAACTCAATTTCGTTTCTTTTTATGGCTGAGTAATATTCCATTGTATATATGTGCCACATCTTCTTTACCCATTCATCTGTTGATGGACACATAGGTTGCTTCCATGTCCTGGCTATTGTAAATAGAGCTGCGATGAACATTTTAGTACATGATTCTTTTTGAATTATGGTTTTCTCAGGGTATATGCCCAGTAGTGGGATTGCTGGGTTGAATGGTAGTTCTATTTGTAGTTTTTTAAGGAACCTCCGTACTGTTCTCCATAGTGGCTGTATCAACTTACATTCCCACCAACAGTGCAAGAGTGTTCCCTTTTCTCCACACCCTCTCCAGCATTAATTGTTTCTAGATTTTGTTTTTTTTTTTTTTTTTTTTTTTTTTTTGGTATGCGGGCCTCTCACTGTTGTGGCCTCTCTCGTTCCGGACGCGCAGGCTCAGCGGCCATGGCTCACGGGCCCAGCTGCTCCGCGGCACGTGGGATCTTCCCAGACCGGGGCACCAACCCACGTCCCCTGTATCGGCAGGCGGACTCTCAACCACTGCGCCACCAGGGAAGCCCTGTTTCTAGATTTTTTGATGATGGCCATTCTGACCGGTGTGAGATGCTATCTCATTGTAGTTTTGATTTGCATTTCTCTAATGATTAATGATGTTGAGCATTCTTTCATGTGTTTGTTGGCAATCTGTATATCTTTTTTGGAGAAGTGTTTATTTAGGTCTTCTGCCCATTTTTGGATTGGGTTGTTTGGTTTTTGTTATTGAGCTGCATGAGCTGCTTGTAAATTTTGGAGATTAATCCTTTGCCAGTTGCTTCATTTGCAAATATTTTCTCCCATTCTGAGGGTTGTCTTTTGGTCTTGTTTATGGTTTCTTTTGCTGGACAGGTACATGTAAAAGTATGAGATTAGAACACTCCCTAACACCATACACAAAAGTAAACTAAAAATGGATTAAAGACCTAAATGTAAGGCCAGACACCATCAAACTCTTAGAGGAAAACATAGGCAGAACACTCCATGACATAAATCACAGCAAGATCCTTTTTGACACACCTCCTAGAGAAATGGAAATAAAAACAAAAATAAACAAATGGGACCTAATGAAACTTCAAAGCTTTTGCACAGCATAGGTGACACTCTTAATACCCTTTCCTCGAGTACCACGGAAACAAAGAGGCAAGAAAAAGTCTCTTGCCTCTGGCAGCTCCAGACCTTTTCCCAGACTCCCTCCTGGCTAGCTGTGGCGCACTAGCCCCTTCAGACTGTGTTCACGCAGCCAACCCCAGTCCTCTCCCTGGGATCCGACCTCCGAAACCAAGCCTCAGCTCCCAGCCCCTGCCCGCAGCGGCAGGTGAGCAGACAAACCTCTCGGGCTGGTGAGTGCTGGTTGGCACCAATCTTCTGTGCGGGAATCTCTCCGCTTTGCCTTCCACAACCCTGTTGCTGCGCTCTCCTCCGTAGCTCCGCATGCAAAGGCGATCCTAGTGTGTGGAAACCTTTCCTCCTTCACACCTCCCTCTCACTGGTGCAGGTTCCGTCCCTATTCTTTTGTCTCTGTTTATTCTTTTTTCTTTTGCCCTAGCCAGGTACGTGGGGAGTTTCTTGCCTTTTGGGAAGTCCGAGGTCTTCTGCCAGCGTTCAGTAGGTGTTCTGTAGGAGTTGTTCCACATGCAGATGTATTTTTGATGTATTTGTGGGGAGGAAGGTCATCTCCACGTCTTACTCCTCCACCATCTTGAAGGTTCCCTTCATTCCTTTTTATGGCTGAGTAGTATTCCATTGTATGAATGGACCACACTTTGTTTATTCATTCACCCATTGATGGATGTTGGGTAGTTTTGTTACAGCAGAGGGTTAACTAGTTATGAACAGAGAAATGGGGGCAGGGGCCAGGTGGTGGGAAATCACAAACCTTGTAAACATCGGGGATCCGTATCCAGACCAAGGAAAGCAGGAACCTCCAGACTGACAGGAAAGCACACATTTTGGGTGATAAGTGTCTGAGTAGCAGACAAAGAAAGGGGGAAAGAGCGAATCTCCTGCATCCGAATGTAACCTTTTGCTCATTATGCTCTCATTACAATAAAATTAGCCTTATGGATAAGAAGTACCCATCATGCACCAACACCACAACATTTCTAATCTAAGCTAAATAAGTGACGAAAATCCCTCCTCCCCTCGGGAAGATGGAGCTGGGATCAAAATCAGGGAATATGACCCCCAAACTCCTCCTTCCCCAGTGAATATTCTGCCCCTTCATTTGTATGTCCCTCATAACTGGCTTGCCACCTGTCTGCCCGTTCTCCCTCTGAGACCATATCCTTCCTTCAATAAACTCTCACTTAACTTTCTTTACCTTTCTGCTTCGTCTCCGAATTCTTTTGCGATGAAGAAAGAACCTTAAATTCACCGGGAACGGTTTACACCTTTGGGCTACTGTGAATTGTGCTGCTATGAACATTGGCTTACAAGTCTCTGTCGGAGCCCCTGTTTTCAGTTGTTTTGGGTACATTCCTAGGACGAGGATTGCCGGGTCATGCAGCTATTTCTTCCACATTTTAGCTATCGTAAATAATGCTGCTGTGAAATAGAGGCATACGTAGAGAACAAACGTATGGACACCAAGGGGGGAAAAGGGGGTGGGATGAATTGGGAGTTTGGGATTGACATATATACACTAACTAATATGTATAAAATGGATAACTAATGAGAACCTGCTCTATAGCACAGGAAACTCGACTTTGCTGTACAGTAGACACTAACACAACATTGTAAAACAACTATACCCCATTTAAAAAAAATAATGCTGCTATGAACGTGGGTGTACAAATATCTCTTCAAGACACTGCTTTCACTTCCTTTGGGTATATATACGCAGAAGTAGAATTGCTGGGTCATCTGGTAATTCTATCTTTAATTCTGTTTGCTACAGTGGCTGTACCAATTTCCATTTCCACCGGCCGTGCACAAGGGTTCCAATTTCTCCATATTCTCACTAACACTTGCCATCTGTCTTTTTTATTATGGCCATATTAATGGGGGTGAAGTGGTATCTCACTGTGGTTTTGACTTGCATTTCCATGATGAATAATCATTTTGAGCATCTTTTATGTTCCAAATATTTTAGAACTTGCATATCTATTGGTAAAATATATTTGAGCACATACCCCCACTATACATATATTTATTTAAAAGCTAAATATCGCACCATGGTAGTAGCATAATCAACATAAAACATGTCTCCCAAATGTAAGTTAAAAGGAGAAGCTATTAGGATGAAATAAACTTTTGGTTGTTTCCAAACCACCCTAACAGTAACACTAATAGTAGTTAATACTTCAAGCTACCCTGAGGCAGAGTTCACGATTAAGGGTCATGGATAGAAATCCTTAACACAAATATGCTTTTTGACAGTTGAAGAATGTTTGACTATTTCTAATCACAACTGATTTCTTTGTCTAACATAGAGGATAGACATTTTAGGGGTCAATGTGTCTCCACCAACATTTTTTGATTGGCATTAGGGTCAACTTGTGGTCTTTTATGTCACAAGAGTTATTTTTGATGACTGACTGAGAGAAACATAGATAATACAACCTGTAGGTCTACCAATCTTGGCACATGGAAACTGTGTTATTCATACCAAAATCAGCTGAAAGCTAGAGTCACTCTAGCAAAATAGAGAATGTTAGTAAAGTTCATATTATTTTTTTAAAAAATTTATTCATTTATTTTGGCTGTGTTGGGCCTTCGTTGCTGTGCGTGGGCTTTCTCTAGTTGGGGCGAGCGGGGGCTACTCTTCGTTGCAGTGCACGGGCTTCTCATTGACGTGGCTTCTCTTGTTGAGGAGCACGGGCTCTAGGTGCACGGGCTTCAGAAGTTGTGGTGCGCAGGCTCAGTAGCTGCGGCTTGCGAGCTCTAGAGCGCAGGCTTAGTAGTTGTGGCACAAGGGCTTAATTGCTCCGTGGCATGTGGGATCTTCCCGGACCAGGGATCGAACCCGTGTCCCCTGCATTGGCAGGCAGATTCTTAACTGCTGCATCACCAGGGAAGCCCTATTTTTATTTTTTAAAAGCTTTTTATTTTGAAATAATTTTAGACCCACATGAAGTGGAAAGCATAATACAGAGAGGTCCAGTGTATCCTTCACTCACCTTCCCCCAATAAAAACTTTTTACAGGGTTTCCCTGGTGGCGCAGTGTTTGAGAGTCTGCCTGCTGATGCAGGGGACACGGGTTCGTGCCCCGGTCCAGGAAGATCGCGGCTACTGGGCCAGTGAGCCATGGCCGTTGAGCCTGCGCGTCCGGAGCCTGTGCTCCACAACCGGAGAGGCCACAACAGTGAGAGGCCTGCGTACCGCAAAGAAAAACAAACAAACAAACAAAACAACAACAACAAAAAAACACCTTACAATTATATGATTACATATATTTATATATAATCAATTTAAATATAATTATGCATTATGTACTTACATATAAATATTATGTGTAGTTACATGATTATAGACAATTATAGAAACCGGGACATTAACATCGACACTATTAACTAAAAACCTTATTTGGAGTTCACCAATTATAATATTCACTCAATTGCTTTGAAACATTCTGTGAAATTTTGTCGCTTGTGTAGATTCACGTAACCACACCACAATCAGGATACAGAACAGTTCCATCACCCAGAGAAACTCCCTCATGCTGCCCCTTTGTAGTCAACACTCCCACCCTTTCCTAACTCTTGGCAACTATAATCTGGCAGTCATAACCCCCACAACTCTGTCATTCCGAGAATGTTATGTAAATAATATTATACGGCATGCGACCTTTTGAGATTGGTTTCTTTTACTCAGCAAATACCCTAGAGGACCATCCAGGCTGTCATATGTTATCAATAGTCCGTTCCTTTTTAGTGCTGAGTAGTATTCCATTGTATGGATGAACTGCTGTTTGTACAGACATTCACCAGTTTAAGGACATTTAAGTTGTTTCCAGCTTTTGGCTATTACAAATAAAGCCACTCTGAATATTCATGTACACAGGTATTCATTTCTCCAGGGTAAATACGTAGGAGTAAGATTGCTGGGTTATCTGGTAAGTGTAAGTTTATAAGAAGCTGTCAAACTCTTTTCCGTAATCTTTTGCATTCCCGCCAGTAATGTATGAGAGTTCTGGTTACTCTGCATCCTTGTTAACACTTGCTCTTGTCAGTGGTTTTTTTTAGCCATTCTGATAGGTGTGTAGTGGCATCTTATTGTGGCCTTAATTTTTATTTTGCTAATGGCTAATGATGTTGAACATCTTTCAGGTCCTTCTTTGTATATCCTCTTTGGTGAAGTGTACAAGTGTTCATGTCTTTTGCCCATTCTCTAATTACTGTTATTTAAAAAGTTTTTGGAAGATAAAAATGAATGTAAATGAAAGTTCTTCGGTTTTCCTACATTTAGGGCCAGTATACAGCACAATTCCCCAGCATTATGGTACATCTGCAGGAATTCTTGCAAACGCAGCCCTCCAAACCCACAAATAACTTTCCAACTTAATGACATTTTGCAGGAATGTTAAAGACAAGAATGAATGAAGTTGACATCCTGTTAGTTTAAAAGACAGTTCATTCAAATATATTTTGATTTTTCAGCCTTGCTTTTATGTTTTCCATCATCAAACTGTGCGTTTTAAAATTTTTTCTCCCAGTTCTTGGAGCATTTTTCCAAGACTTCTGGAAAACGTACATGCGCAGCGGTGTACTGGCGTCCCCCAGCGTCCGAACTGGGAAACACACCCTGTGAGGGTACAGATCATCCCCTACGTGGCGCTGCAGAAAAGTGAACCTACAGCCATGATGGCTTCCCAGCTCCCCTGTCTCTTCTCCCATAGTTGTTCCGTCTCCATGAAACCCAAACCCTGACTAGAAGGAAGTGTCCTTCCCTCCCGACACTGCATTCCTTTCACACGCCTGTCTGCCTTTGCACCGAAAGTTCCCTCTCCATTCTTTTATTTATTCATTTAATTTTATTTTTAAACAGGTTTGATTGAGGTATCATCTACATACAATAAATGACACAAATTTAGAGTGTACAATTAGATAAGTTTTGACATACAAATACATCCACGAAGTTATCACTTTTAAAATAATAATTTAAAATACGTAAAATATAAATAATATAAAATTAAAATAATTTCAACCTGCAGAACAGTTGTGAGAATATTACACAGAAACTCTTTGCATCCTTTTTTCCAGTTTCTCCAATTGTTAACCTTTTTTCTTTTCTTCACGTTTTAAAATTGCTCCACCTCTCTATATACACATACATTTTTTTTTCCCTTGAACCACTTGAGGGTGTTTCAGACATAATGCCCCTTTACCCCTAAATACTTTTATTGCATATTTCCTAAGAACAAGGGTATTCTCTTGAAAACTACAGTAAATTTATCAAGTCCTAAAAATTAATCATTGACACAATTTTTTTGTCTAATAGATAATCTAGATTCCAATGTCTCCAACTGTCCCCCAAATGTCTATAATTTATAGCAATATTTTTTTCTCTGATCCAAGATCTGGTCCAGGATCAGGTGTATCTAGTTGTCATGTTTCTTTTGTCTCCTTTCATCCAAACCTTTTCTTGGTTCCTCAACTTTTCTTAGTCTTTCATGACATCGAACATTTAAAAATATATTTAATTTTTTATTACAAAACTTTCTAATGGATACAAACACTGAGAGAGTTTTACAATGAGCCTTGATATGCCTCACCCAAATTCAACAGTTCTCAAATTTTTAAGGACACTTTTGATTACATTTGGATCCATTTGGATAATCCAGGATAATCTCCTTATTTTAAGGTCAGCTGGTTCGCAAACAATTTCACCTTCAATCTTAATTCCTCTTTGTCACGTAACCTAGTCTATTCACAGGCTTTGGGGATTACAATGTGGGCATCTTTGGGGGAGGGCATTATTCCGCTTATCCAAGACTCAGAAACTCAATAGATTCAGATACCATGGTGTTTTTTGATTTCCCAAGTCACACCAAAACTCTCTTTACTGAAACACAGAAACCAAATAGATATGGATAACAAGAGACATCTTACTGATGTCTCTGATCTGGGAGAATACGGTTTCACACCAAAATAGTCACAAACTTTTACGAATTTATATTACAGAAACCTGGGGAATATGTGTGGGGAGCAAGTCTAAATGTTCTGTATCAAGGAAGAGAGAAGACAGTGTCGGATGAGCCTGCATTTATTTATGTGAATGCAATTATCAGAAATTCTGAGTTCAAGTAGCTAGGAATCATTCTAATAGTTTGGCTAACAGAAACTTGGACACCACTGTGATGTACATTTAATAAGACTGAAATTCAGGAACTTGGTATGACATAAAGGTAAGAATCAAAGAACATATGGAAACAGAAAAGGTAAAGTATGTTTATTATGTGCAACCTTCCCACTCCGCATCATTGCTCTAAGCCCCCAGGAGGTTTCATAGAATACCCCCACCATTAGGAATTGAGAAATGCCTTGGTAATGATGGCTTGAGCATCTTTGAAAAGCTCTGTGGGCTGGGAGTATGCTTTCATTGCAAAGTGATTACTGATTTTAACGTTGTATTAAATATTTCCTGTACATGTATTTAGAACCACATTAGACAGTGTCATGATTTTTGCATCAACCATCAAACAACTTAGATGACCCATGGGGAGAAGGAAAGTATATTATATTTCCTTATATTATTCTTACCAGGTTTTTTTATTTTTGGAATATTTATTTATTTGGCTGTGCCGGGTCTTAGTTGCAGCACACGGAAGCTTCATTGCCCCGTTCAGGATCTTCGTTGCGGCATGCAAACTTAGTTGTGGCATGTGGGATCTAGTTCCCTGACCAGGGATCGAACCTGGGCCCCCTGCATTGGAAGTGTGGAGTCAGCCACTAGACCACCAGGGAGGTCCCTCTTACCAGGTTCTTTCTCTTTGATGTTCCAAGTTTCCTTTAACAAAATCATTTCCTTTGTTTTTTCATTTACACATTTTCTAATTTGCTATTTTCTTTTCTCTAGGCTGGGGAAGCAGGTAACAATAGCCATGATAATAATGCTATTATTTATTGTGTGTTTTATGTGTGCTGTACAGCCTTAGGGACTTTTATATCTGATCTCTAACTCTGGAGCTTTTATACAAACACACTCACTTTACAAACGAGGAGACTGAGGCTCCAGGAATATCAGTAATTTGTTTAAGAGAACTACAATTGTTAGAATCATAACTAAAATAAGAACTGATGACCTGAGTGAAAGTTGGGAATCCTACCCGTAAAAAGTTTGCATGATTTTCATTACAAAGACCTTGTAGCATCTATCTTTTTTTCTTGGCCGTGCCGCAAGTGGCTTATGGGATCTTAGTTCCCCAACCAGGGATTGAACCTGGGCTCATGGCAGTGAAAGTACCGAGTCTTAGAGTCCCAACCACTGGACTGCCAGGGAATTCCCCTATCTTTTAAAATTTTTATTGAAGTATAGTTGATTTACAATGTTGTGTTCATTTCTCATGTACCACAAAGTGATTGAGTTATACATATATATATATTCTTTTTAATATTATTTTCCATTATGGTTTATCTCAGGATACTGAATATAGTTCTCTGTGCAGGACTTTGTTGTTTATCCATTTCATATGTAATAGTTTGCATCTGCTAACCCCAAAACGCCCATTCCACCCACCCCCACACCGGCAACCACAAGTCTGTTCTCTATGTCTGTGAGTCTGTTTCTCTTTCATAGGTATGTTCATTTGTGTCATATTTTAGATTCCACATATAAGTGATATCATATGGTATTTGTCTTTCTCTTTCTGACTTACCTCACTTCGTATGATAATCTCTAGTTCCACGCATGTTGCTGCAAATGGCATTATTTTGTTCTTTTTTATGGCTGAGTAGTATTCCATTGTATACATGTACAACGTCTTCTTTCTCCATTCATCTGCTGATGGACATTTAGGTTGTTTCCATGTCTTAGTTATTGTGAATAGTGCTGCTATGAACATAGGGGTGCATGTATCTTTTTGAACTATAGTTTTGTCTGGATATATGCCCAGGAGTGGGATTGCTGTGTCATACGATAATTATATTTCTAGTTTTTTTAGGAACCTCTATGCTGTTTTCCATAGTGGTGCAGCATCTATCTTAACTACTTAGCAGCATTTTATTTTTTCATTTTTGCTGGTGCAAACAAGTGGTGTTGGTACCCTTTGATGAGGGTACTCAGATGAAGTACCCTCATCTGAGGGTACATTTGTCTAAATGTATCTCTGTGAATACACGTGTACAGCACGCACACATATACAGAATGCATTTTCCTTTGGGTTCAGAGAACTTCCTTTAGATATTCTTTTAGAGTAGGTCTGCTAGAGATAAATTTTCTTAGTTTTCCTTCATCTGAGAATGTCTTAATTTCCCCTCTATTCCTGAAGGATATTCTGCTGGATTGACAGTTCTTTTCTTTCAGCATCTGAACAAATATTGTGCCATTTCCTTGAGTGTTGCCTCATGGTTTCTGATGGGAAATCCACTCTCACTCTAATTGCTTTCCCCCTATAGATAAGGTATAATTTTTCTGACTAGTCTCAAGATTTTTTCTTTAGTTTCCAGAAGTTTAATTATGATGTATCTTGGCTTGGATTTCTTTAGGTTTATTCGTTTTGGGGTTCACTGAGCTTCAGTTTCTAGGCTTTGTCTCTTGCCGTATTTGGGAAGATTTTAGCTGTTACTTCCTCAAGTGTTTCTTTTAAGTCCTGCTGGACTAAAACCTGGCAGACTCCAGAACTCCTGCTCTTTCTTTATGTTTCCTCCTGTTCTACCTCTCTCCCCACTTACCTGGCAGGTGAGCTGTGATATCAGGCACTAAGCTGAAGGTGGTACATATATCTCTGCTTTCTGGGTCTGGAGATATCTACTGAGTGGCAAGCTGGGTTGCATGGAGAATGGGGTCTTGGGCTTTGAGTGATGGGAAAGCAGGTCTGAGGTCTCTCAGGAAAGACCTTTAGCATTTATACCCCAGCCCCTGCATGCTGGGCTGAGTCCCCAAATGCTTTGTTAGGGATACAGATGCCAAATAATGTTTGCTGCAAATGAAACCACTCCTGGATGTAGCCTCTTGGGGAAAGAGAGCAACACTCATTCTTTCTGTCTTTTTTCTTTTCCTCCACTTCTGCTAAGCCTGCAGTAGTGAGAGACCCTTATCTCTGAGGCACTTATCTTGGGGACAAACTGCCTCAAGGGCCCTAGAAATGGCAGAATTCCTTTGGCGCTTCTGGGTCATTGGTGGCAAATCAATAGTGTCCTTCTCCTGGTCAAAATCTCACCATGGCTCCCATCCTTAGATAGGATCTCTACAACTTTTTGACACAGACTTTTACAAGTAAAAGCATTTGAACCACATATTTATGCTTACTCATAAATTATGTACCTCTACTACAGAGATCATATTAAATATTTTATAAACCATATCCTGTAAATATTAATTTACAAAAGGAAGAATGAAATAAATCTTATTTAGATGGATTTATAATTATGGGGGCTTCATAGTATTCTTAGCTTATACCTCAAGGCATATATCATGGCTAATGTACTGCATAAAAATCTGCATATCTGATTGTCTTTTTGACGTTTTTGAAGTTTTTTGGGGGGTGGGGTGGGGGCTGAATTCTGTCCCAGCTGTTTCAGTTACCAATTGCTGTGTAACAAATAACCCCAAAAGTTAGTGGATTAAAACAACAACAGCATTTAGTTTACTTATTTTTTAATTTTTATTTTATTTATTTATTTTTGGCATATTGGGTCTTTGTTGCTGTGCGCAGGCTTTCTTTAGCTGCGGTAAGTGGGGGCTACTCTTTGCTGTGGTGCATGGGCTTCTCACTGCGGTGGCTTCTCTTGCTGCAGAGCACGGGCTCTAGGTGCATGGGCTTCAGTAATTGTGGCACAAGGGCTCAGTAGTTGTGGCGCACGGGCTTAGTTGCTCTGTGGCTTGTGGGATCTTCCTGGACCAGGGCTGGAAACCATGTCCCCTGCACTGGCACATGGATTCTTAACCACTGTGCCACCAGGGAAGTCCCCAACATTTATTTTACTTATGAATCTCTTTCTTATTTTTATTTCTTTTTCTCTTTCTTATTTTTTTTTACTTGTTCAATAAGATTATTAATATCTTTATCTGAAAAATCTTCATAAAAACTGTGGTTTGGTTTATTAACTCTCAGCAGCCCTTTCCTGAGCTCTAAGGAAGCTTGCCTTCTTCTGAGCTACTCGATCTTTCTCCTGCGCAAGTGACATTTTGGGACGGTTCCACCTCTTCTTTTTAACTTCTTTCTTAGGCTTCTTCTCATACATGGATTCTCTTGTATTGCAGCCTGAGCTTTCTTATACATCTCCTCCATCATTTCTGGAGTTACTTTGTTCTTTATGTATTGAGAGAATTGTTTTTTGTAAGCATCTTCATCTCCTTCAATCAGGAGATGCATATAATCTGCTACGTTTTGCCCCATGATATGCTTTCAGTGTACGTCAGCATTGAAGTCTTTGCTTTCTTTTTTTTTTTTTTAACATCTTTATTGGGGTATAATTGCTTTACAATGGTGTGTTAGTTTCTGCTTTATAACAAAGTGAATCAGTTATACATATACATATGTTCCCATATCTCTTCCTTCTTGCGTCTCCCTCCTTCCCACCTTCCCTATCCCACCTCTCCAGGCGGTCACAAAGCACCGAGCCGATATCCCTGTGCCATGCGGCTGCTTCCCACTAGCTATCTACCTTAGGTTTGTTAGTGTATATATGTCCATGCCTCTCTCTCGCCCTGTCACAGCTCATCCATCCCCCTCCCCATATCCTCAAGTCCGTTCTCCAGTAGGTCTGTGTCTTTATTCCTGTCTTACCCCTAGGTTCTTCATGACATTTTTTCCCTTAAATTCCATATATATGTGTTAGCATACAGTATTTGTTTTTCTCTTTCTGACTTACTTCACTCTGTATGACAGACTCTAGGTCTATCCACCTCATTACAAATAGCTCAATTTCGTTTCTTTTTATGGCTGAGCAATATTCCATTGTATATATGTGCCACATCTTCTTTATCCATTCATCCGATGATGGGCATTTAGGTTGTTTCCATGTCCTGGCTATTGTAAATAGAGCTGCAATGAACATTTTGGTACATGACTCTTTTTGAATTACAGTTTTCTCAGGGTATTTGTCCAGTAGTGGGATTGCTAGGTCGTATGGTAGTTCTATTTGCAGTTTTTGAAGGAACCTCCATACTGTTCTCCATAGTGGCTGTATCAATTTACATTCCCACCAGCAGTGCAAGAGTGTTCCCTTTTCTCCACACCCTCTCCAGCATTTATTGTTTGTAGATTTTTTGATAATGGCCATTCTGACCCGTGTGAGATGATATCTCATTGTAGTTTTGATTTGCATTTCTCTAATGATTAATGATATTGAGCATTCTTTCACAAAATTAATGCAAAGAAATCTCTGGCATTCTTATACACTAATGATGAAAAATCTGAAAGTGAAATTAAGAAAACATTCCCATTTACCATTGCAACAAAAAGAATAAAATATCTAGGAATAGGGCTTCCCTGGTGGCGCAGTGGTTGAGAGTCTGCCTGCCGATGCAGGGGACACGGGTTCATGCCCCGGTCCGGGAAGATCCCACATGCCGTGGAGCGGCATGATCCCATGAGCCATGACCGCTGAGCCTGCACGTCCGGAGCCTGTGCTCTGCAACGGGAGAGGCCACAACAGTGAGAGGCCCGCGAAAAAAAAAATCTAGGAATAAACCTACCTAAGAAGACAAAAGACCTGTATGCAAAAAATTATAAGACACTGATGAAAGAAATTAAACATGATACAAATAGATGGAGAGATATACCATGTTCTTGGTTTGGAAGAATCAAGATTGTGAAAATGACTCTACTACCCAAAGCAATCTATATATTCAATGCAATCCCTATCAAACTAGCACTGGCATTTTTCACAGAACTAGAACAAAAAATCTCACAATTTGTATGGAAACACAAAAGACCCTGAATAGCCAAAGCAATCTTGAGAAAGAAAAACGGAGCTGGAGGAATCAGGCTCCCCGACTTCAGACTATACTACAAAGCTACAGTAATCAAGACAGTATGGTACTGGCACAAAAACAGAAATATAGATCAAAGGAACAGGATAGAAAGCCCAGAGAAAAACCCACGCACATACGGTCCTTTTACCTTTGATAAACGTGGCAAGAATATACAGTGGAGAAAAGACAGCCTCTTCAATAAGTGGTGCTGGGAAAACTGGACAGCTACATGTAAAAGTTAGAACATTCCCTAAGACCATACACAAAAATAAACTCAAAATGAATTAAAGACCTAAATGTACGGCCAGACACCATCAAACTCATAGAGGAAAACATAGGCAGAACATTCTATCACATAAATCACAGCAAGATCCTTTTTGACACACCTCCTAGAGAAATGGAAATAAAAACAAAAATAAACAAATGGGACTTAATGAAACTTAAAAGCTTTTGTACAGTAAAGGAAACCATAAACAAGATGAAAAGACAACCCTCAGAATGGGAAAAAATATTTTCAAATGAAGCAACTGACAAAGGATTAATCTCCAAAACATACAAGCAACTCTTGAAGCTCAATATCAAAAAAACAAACAACCCAATCCAAAAATGGGCAGAAGACCTAAATAGACATTTCTCCAAAGAAGATATACAGAATGGCAACAAGTACATGAAAGAATGCTCAACATCATTAATCATTAGAGAAATGCAAATCAAAACTACAATGAGATAGCATCTCACACCAGTCAGAATGGCCATCATCAAAAAATCTACAAACAATAAATGCTAGAGAGGGTGTGGAGAAAAGGGAACCCTCTTGCACTGTTGGTGGGAATGTAAATTGATATAGCCGCTATGTAGAACAGTATGGAGGTTCCTTAAAACACTAAAAATAGAACTACCATATGACCCAGCAATCCCACTACTGGGCATATACCCTGAGAAAACCATAATTCAAATAGAGTCATGTACCAAAATGTTCATTGCAGCTCTATTTACAATAGCCAGGATATGGAAGCAACCTAAGTGTCCATCAACAAATGAATGGATAAAGAAGATGTGGCACATATATACAATGGAATATTACTCAGCCATAAAAAAGGAACGAAACTGAGTTATTTGTAGTGAGGTGGATGGACCTAGAGATTGTCATACAGAGTGAAGTAAGTCAGAAATAGAAAAACAAATATCGTATGCTAACACATATATGGAATCTAAAAAAAGAAAAAAATCAGAAGAACCTAGGGGCAAGACGGGAATAAAGATGCGGACCTACTAGAGAATCGGCTTGAGGATACAGGGAGGGGGGAAGGGTAAGCTGTGACAAAGTGAGAGAGTGGCATGGACATATATACACTACCAAACGTAAAATAGATAGCTAGTGGGAAGCAGCCGTATAGAACCGGGAGATCAGCTCGGTGCTTTGTGACCACCTATAGGGGTGGGATAGCGAGGGTGGGAGGGAGGAAGATGCAAGAGGGAAGAGATATGGGCCGTATGTGTATGTATAACTGATTCACTTTGTTATAAAGCAGAAGCTAACACACCATTGTAAAGCAATTATACTCCAATAAAGATGTTAAAAAGAAAAAAAAAAGAATGAATGGTGACCAGCTCTACATGTCAAGACAGTGAATGTATATTATTATGGACAGAATAAATGCACTGGATTATGCAGCGGACAGGGACATGACATTGCCGTGATTTGGAAAGATTCCCAAATTCCTTCCCCACTTCCTACTTTCTCTGCTTGGTTGTTGATGATGACCAGATGAGCACACTCCTCAGCCCAGTGATTCTTGGCCTTGACCCAGAAGTCTTTGCTTGTAGAAAAGTTATATCAGGAGACACCAAATTCAAGAAAGTCCTTGGGGCAGACGTCTCAGGAGACTCCTTGGGGATGGGAAACAGGTCAGCTCTGCTGCGACTGGTAGCTGTGCTGGCCACTGAATCGAGCCTTCAGTCAGGCAAAATGGTTTGAATACAACCCACCTCCTGCATCCTTGACACTTTGCAATAGGGAGCACGCTAGCTTTCCATGTATCCATTCCAGAGATGGGCATTATCAGAAGGTAACATAATGCAATGTAGCATGCCTCAAACTTTGTGTTAACATCAACTATAACGGGGGCAGGGGGGAGGCATTGGTTAAAATGTCCATCACACACTGATATACTGCCAGGATTGGTACTGTTAACCGTGGTGAAGAAAACCCAATATCCGTCTCCCGAACCTTACTCCCCATCATCCAACTCTGTCCCCTGACTGCTTACCATTACCTGCCCACACATACTCCATCTGTTGGAACATTTCTCCCAAATGATGTCCCATTTACATCCAGCATCTGCCAGCTCTTGTAAGACTAACAGACTCAGGAAGAAAAGCTGGTTAAGAACCAGGAAGGAGAAAAGGTTGATATGTGGGGGTGGGGGAAGGGAGTAATCCCATCATTCCTATCAGCACTCACATTTGATGTCCAGTTGCTTCAGTTCATTCTGCACCTGACATATGGACAGCAAGAGTGGGGGGAGCAAAGTGATATGTTCTAGACCTTTGGACCACTTCTTGGTTCTTCCTCCCACCCTAAAAATCCTCCAGGCTGAGAGGGGGAAGATAGGTTACTTCTAAAATCCTGCTGACCAGGAATGCAACCCACCCACCCCTGCTACTCCTTCTCTACCCTAGCCCCGTAAGACCCATGTCTGTAGACTGAAGACTATGGGCCTGTTTCCTTCTGATCCCAATGGTCTGGCCACCTCACCCTTGGCAAGGACCAAACCAAGGATAGTGAACCACAGAAGCAGCATCAAGGTCGTTGCCAGGCAACAAGACTTCCAGAGCTCATCCCGGGGCAGCTTTTCATTCTGCTGAGCAGTGGGCAATGGGTCTAGGATCGATATACACAGACTCACAAGGGTGCTATGATAGTCAAAGCTTCTAGGACTGGGGAGTGATGAGGTTGAATCACTCATCACTTTAGGGGTGAGATGGCGAATGACCATGAGAGTCCAGGAGGGGTCCCAAGGGTTATGAGGATCCTAAGCTTCCTCTACCCACTATCAGTCAAACTACTCAAGTGTACCTAGTACCCAGCACATGAGAGTGGATAAAGATACTTTACCCTGAGATTCTTGACTCACCTGATTACCTGGGCATGGGCAGAGATTCTCCCCCACTGGTGTGAGGTCTTGTGAAGCCTGCCACCCACTGTGCCTCTGCTCCATCACCAACATGCCATTCACCTCAGAGAAAAGTTACTCAAACTTCTAAACTTCCATTTCTTCATCTACAAGCTGGGTGTAATAACAGACTTTAGCTGCCAGGGTGGTTCTGGTGATTAATTGTGTTCATATGAACACAATATATGCCACTTACTATGCCACCAGAAACTCTGTGTGTTATTATAGGACATTCAACCTCAGGCTTGAGAGTCTGGACTCTGGACAATAGGAGAATTCTTGCCATGGAACTCTTGTAAGACAAGAGACATATATTGAGTCACTACTGTGTGTCCAGCACTGTTATTAGGCCCTGGGGACCCAGAGGTGAATCACGCCCAGTCCCACATGCATAGCCCAGCAGCCAAAGCACGATGTGAAAGGCTGTGATGGAGACATCTACTGGTCACTAAGGGAAAATGTGGAGGAGGAAATGTTCACCCAGGGAATGAATTTTTTTTTTTTTTTAAAGCATGGATCATTCTTTTTTTTTTTTTTTAATTTTATTTATTTATTTATTTATGGCTGTGTTGGGTCTTCGTTTCTGTGCGAGGGCTTTCTCTAGTTGCGGCAAGTGGGGGCCACTCTTCATCGCGGTGCGCGGGCCTCTGACTATCGCGGCCTCTCTTGTTGCAGAGCACAGGCTCCAGACGCGCAGGCTCAGTAATCGTGGCTCACGGACCTAGTTGCTCCGCGGCATGTGGGATCTTCCCAGACCAGGGCTCGAACCCACGTCCCCTGCATTGGCAGGTAGATTCTCAACCACTGCGCCACCAGGGAAGCCTGGGAATGAAGATGTTTGAAAACATGTGATTTCAGAGAGAAAAGTAAGAGAGTGGAGGGGAAGTTCACTTACTGAATATGTGCTAACTGGCAATATCTGCGCTCACACATTGTTGCTAATTATCTCAGAAATCCAGGTTTCTGTCCCAAAAGCCTGCAACTTTGTCCTGCTCCCCATGCTGAGTACTAGACCCTGCCTCAGAGCTCTGCTCCTATTCCCACTAAGCAGTAATGACAGAATCCACAAAAATATTTTCTCTCTTCCCCAGCCAGGGAGCAAGGCCAATGAGAGGGGCTCATAAAAACACCAGGAGGACTTGCACTCACCATTCAATCTCCTTAGGCTCACGGTTCCTGAGGAGCTCTCCCACCTCCTGCTGGCAGCGTTCCTGGTATTCTTGGTGCTTTACAAGGTTGCACAGGATCCAGGAGAGGCCGCTGGCTGTGGTGTCATGGCCTGAAGAGCATCCAGAAAGGCTTGGATATCTGGGCTACTTCAGCACCAGAGGGTGGACAGCACCTTCACAGGCAGGCCCATGGGGAGGATGGGGAGGGATGGCGTGGTCCAGGGTCCACACACCAAGTCCCTGGGATGGAGAGACACATGTCTCCTCTGTAGTCCCACACTGGGACCCTCACCCTCAAACATGAAGGTGTCAGCTTCAGCTCGGATATCTTCGTCTGACAATCCCTTCCCATCTTCATCCTGGAGAGAAAGCAAGATCTGCAGAATCACACTAGCACTGAGGGCCCCTGAGCCTAAACTGAGAAAATCTCTGAACCTCCATCATCCACCCAGAACCCCAAGCCCACCCTGAAATCCTAGACTTCCCTCTGTCACCAGAGGCCCCACCCCGTAGGTCTCCTCCTTGATCTCCTCGTCTCCTGTGTTTTCCCTGGTGAAAAGAATCAATGGTCCATAAATATTTTCATGTTTCTTCATGAAGAGGAATTTCTGAGAAAAAATTGCTGGCAACCCGGGTTACGGGATGATTGAATGGCAACTTGCCTTGGAAGCTAGAGATTGAGCATTGCCCCAAAGCCATTTGCTCACATGCTAGAATAGTAAATACAGAGATTCTTTATGTCTCCTGGAGATAAGGAATGGGTTATAAACCTATAGAACCTATAGACTTTGCCTTCTCACCACAGAGGATTTGTTTAAGCTCCAGAACAATCTCTCTCTCCTCTTCTCTTCTCTTCTCTTTCTTTTCTCCTCTCCTCTCCTCTCCTCCCTCCCCTCTACTCTCCTCTTCTCTTCTCTTCCCTTCTCTACTCTCTCCATACCTCTATCCCTATCCCTATCCCTATCCCTATTATCCATACAGAAGAATGGGCAGATATATCAGCTGTCCTGTATAAATTCCAAATTTCAATATCTGGAGGTAATTCTCCCGTGATGCAACCATGGCTGCATAGACAGGTAAAAGCAGCATGGAGCCCTCAGAAGAATTTGGGGATGGGGAAAAAGAGCTAAATGCTACTCTGGCTACTGTTACTGCTGGGAGAAATAAATGCTCTGCTCTGATCCAGGGTTCTGTATGTATACTACAACAACAACAACAACACACACACACACACACACACACACACACGTAGACTAACTTATTAACTTGGAAGTAGAGTAAAATCTCAGGCCTTCAAGGTTCAGACTCAGCCATCCCCTGCAGGGGGATTCCACACACTCACCTCTAAAACTTATCCCTGACCCATCCCTCCCTCAAGCACCTCACATGGCTCCCCAGTACCCTCTGCATCCCATCCAAGCTCTTTGATCAAATCGAGGTCCATTCTAATACTTCTACTCAGATACTAGAGGAGCCTACCTTGGTCAGCAGGAGCACATCAATGAAGTCCAAGGTCTTGGCCTTAGCCTTGGCCTTGAGGAAGTCATCAATGCCTTGACTGGGGAGGGTAGGCTGCCACTCCCGGATAACAGCATCTGTGAAGTCGTGAACCAGGCGGCAGGCCCTGCGGAAGCACCGCCCGTCGGGGGTGAGGTAGTACAGGAGGTCTACGTTCAGGAAGATCTGCTGGTGCCGCTTTGCCACTAGGGCACTGAGCTCCAAGATGGCAGCGATATATTCACTGGGCTTCCTGCAGGATGAGAGCGTGAAGGAAGCCAACAACATAAAACACCTGAAACCCAGAAGCCGGGAGCCACCTCCCTTCGGGAAACTGAGTCTCCAAGAACAGATGGCCCACAGACACAGTGTGGGGTGGAGCCAGGACATGAGACTCCCCAGACTCTTCTCTCCTACATCCCATCTCTGTGAGCTGCCTCCATGCCCCAGGCACCCAGAGCACAGCTTAGATATCATGCTTCTCCCCTCTGTCTCTCAGCCAGTACCTGCCCCTTCTCCTTCCCCAAACTGTCCACACGGCTCAGAACTTATCCTCTGCTAGCTGGTCAATGGCCCAGTCCCTTCTCTATTCTCCTTACATCCAATGTCAACACCGTCCACTGTCTACATTATGGTCATTTTTCTCTTGAGTCAGATGTCCAAGCTTAGCTTTGACCACGACCCTCATTTGATCAAACACCTTCCATGGCTCCCTGGAAACCTCGGAATAAAGTTCATATCTTCTTTGTCTGGCTTCAGAATGTCCTTAAGATATAACCCTGCCCACTCCTCCAAACTTATTTCCAAGGTGTCTCCTCATGGTTGCACATACTTTGATCGTTCTAGGCTCCTGGCCCTTACCAAACAGTTCTCCCGACCTGAAATGATCACTCCTCTTTCCCTTTCCCTGTCCTTCAATATCGAGCTTTGACCCACCTCCTCCAGGAAGGCCCTCCTGATTTCCCTGGTCAGTCCTCCCTCCCCCATCTACTCCCTTGGGTCTATGGCTCATGTACCCAGGCCCTGGGCTGAGACTTACTCCTGGCAATTGCTGTCGAAACTGAAGACGCATTTCTGCAGACTGTCCAGGGTCATGAGGCTGATGTGTTCAAACACATCCAGATGGGTGTGGCCCTCTGTGACTAAGCGCTGCCACTTGGCCTGGACAGAGAAGGGGCCAGGGTTAGGACTGGGAATTGCCTCCTCTGAGCCCCTACCCAATCCCAACCACCTGATGGGCTCCCCCAGACCCTGCCTCTTGGCCCCAGGCAGCCATCCCCAGGGAAGACCAGGCTTGGGTAGGAGTAAAAGTTGTTACTGTTAGGACATGAAGTCCCCATGGCTCGGAGTTAGGAGATGTGGGTTTTTGATCTTGGCTCTTCCTTCTACACTCTGTGTATCCTTGGTAAAGTTAATGAATAAAGTAAGTGCACAACAAATGTTAGCTTTCATCATCATCATTTTTATAAATTAATTAGGAAAATATCCCCTATATTGAGAGAGGTTGTTTTCCATGCGCCCTGAGCACCCCTGCCCTTTAATGCTGGGTATGCCAAAAAAAATTGCAAGACTCCTATGTTCTTTACCTGGGCCATTTCTCAGAGTTGTATTTGTAGAAAACAACCTTGAGGAGTGAGGTTATGTCTCCCCTTGGACAAATATCAAGCTCGCTTCTAATAACTATAAAAGTCACAGAGTCCCTAAACCTATACTCCTCCCTGCTATAACACAACATGCTACATGACTGGCATCTATAGAAGCCCACCTGTGTCATCCGCATGGGATTTGGTGACTTGGAGGAAGAATGCAAACCAACGAGAAGCACGTGCTCTTTGTTGCGCTGAGGGTAATAAACTGTCCTTGGTTTCTGACCCAGGAGTCTCATGTCTTCTGGCCAAATCGATGAAACAGTAACAAGCTCACTTGCAGCTCCCAAGTATGAAAAAAATCGCAACCTTCACTCTGTGTGTGTGTGTGTGTGTGTGTGTGTGTGTGTGTGTGTGTACTTACCACTGGTATCCATTCATTTCCCAGGCCAGTTCATTCCCTGGAACCACTGTCTTGGGCAGTGGCCTTCCCCACCCGAGGCTATGACCCCCAGCCCCTTGACCCCCAGCTTGGCACCTTCTGTCAAGAGCCGCTTATCCCATACAACTTCCTCTGCCCTCCTCCAGGGAGGCCTTTTTCCCTGGCTCGACCTCTGAACGAGGGGAGGCTGGGCTTAGCTGAGTCAGCCAACTCCCACAGTCTCTTTACCTCCTCCCCACCTGGCAGCTGTCCAAATAGATGGTGAGAAGAAGGGAGCTAGACCGTTATTGAGAGAGGACTGTAAACAAGCTCAGGGTCACAGTGTGAAAATTAGATCCTCAGGGCTCAGCACCTCCCATGTTAACAAGTTAGGGGGTGGGCAAAGGTGACTCCGGATGCCAAGTTCACAGCCAGCCCTGCCCTTCCAAGGCCAGGGTACAGCAGGTAAAAGCATGAACATTCAGGTGCCAGGTGAGCAGGGCAAACATCTCCGGTGCTCATTTCCACATGTGGGCCAGGAGGACGTCATACACCATTTCTTGGCATAGAATCAAAGAAAGCTCAGAACCACGAAGCCTCTGGCCTCTGGGGCACACAGCCTGGCAGGAGTTCGAGCCCTGCCTCCAAGCAACCGAAAGCCTGGATTGAGACATGACTGCTGGGAGCAGAAACAGAGACTCCAGCCTGGCTGGGGGTTACCTGCATCAGCCTCAGGGGATAAAGGCCCCAATCGGAAGAGGGCACCTGGAGACAGGAGGGGTAAGGCTGTGAGGGGCTGAGAGAACAGGGTCCACACAGGGAAGAGCAGAGCTGGGAGACCCTGAGTGGGCAACCTCACTGTGACTGTGGGCTGTCCCGACCCTCTCTGGGCTCAGTCTTCCTATCTGGGAAATGGGACCTCAGATGAAATCCTGAGAGGTGGACAGCGGAGGATTGCATGGAAGGATGGGAAGAATCAGGAGCCCCAAAAAAGATGGAGTGAAGGAAAAGGGCTGGCAGTTAGTATTCTTGCTATTGTATGCCAGTACTCCACATAAAGTAAACCTAGTCTGTGCAGACAACTGTATGTAAAGAGGGCCTACTGTGTGCTGGGTACCTCAGAAAAACGTGCCCCCAGTGTGTCAGAAACTCTACATAAATTGTGCCTACTATGTTCCAGGTATGCTACAGAAAGTGCATCTACTGTGTGCCAAGTACTCTGCATAAATCTTGTCTACTTTATGCCAGATGTTCTACATAAAGCACACCTACTATGTGCCAGGAACCCTATGTAAAGCGTACCTGCTATGTGCTGGGTAGTCTGTAAAATGCACCTACTGTGTGCTGGACTCTCTATGTAAAGTATGCTTACTCTGTGCCAGGTGCCCTACATAAAGCACACCTACTGTGTGTCAGGTACTCTACATAAAGTAATCCTACTCTGTGAGAAGTAACTTTACATAAAGCATGCCTACTATATGCCAGGTCCTCTACATAAAGTGTAACTACTCTACATTGGGTACTATACACAAATCCTGTCTCCTGTATCCCAGGTGTTCAACATAAAGCATGCCTACTGAGTGCCCAATGTACTACGCAAAGAGCATCTACTATGACCTGGGTGCTGCATGAAGCATTCCTACTGCGTGCCAGATATCGTCCATAGAATACTCTGTGTGCCGGGTGCTCTACATAAAGTAATCCACAGATGTTCTGCCAGCAAGATAATATATCACCCTCCCCTCAGTGCTCTGGGCCAGAACCCTGGGATCAGGCAGAGAGACGCAAGTGATAGCAAGAGGAAAGATACCTATTTAACAGAAGAGCAAACTGAGGCTCAAAGAGAACAAGCCTCTAACCTAAGTTGCAGAGCTGGAAGGTACCCAGGTCTGTCATATCACCAAGCCTAAGCCTCTTCCCTCTGCCAAGCTGCTCCCCTCCCAACCATAAGGGACAATGCCCTATTAATCCAGGGACATTTATAATGGTGGAATCTCAGGCCATATGGTGACCCCAGTGGGGAGATGCCTTGAGGTCCTTGTGTCATCAGTTGGATCATCTTCCCACATCCAGGATGCACCACCCAATGGATCTAGAGCTCCCCTCCTGGCCCCCTCTGGATCCTGTCCAGAACTGCCCTGTGGGGTGCTCTCCAGTGACAAAGAACTTGAAGGGTGGGGCTCCTGGCAGAGCTACTGAGCAGGAGAGTGGGGGAAGGACAGTCTTCCTGACACTGGTAGGATGCTGGGGAGACCCCGAAACTCCTTCCACCTCGACACTGGCTGGGGGATTCAGGTGGAGGATCCTAAAGCCCTCAGTGTGGTGGGGTGCACCCTCCCCCTAGAATCTCGTCCCCCTTCGCAGGGGTAGACTTTGCCTCCTGGCAGGTCCATTTCACATCAGGGTCAGGCAGACAAGGCCATAATATAATAAATCAGGCAGAGTCCTGGGACACAGAGGAGAAAGAGCCCCAGTGCCCAGAGAGGTTCAGCTCACTTCAGACCTACTGTGTGCCGGGAATAGGCAGGCAGGCAGCCTAGAGCAGGAACCGCAACCACCGCACCCGCATTTGCCAACGTAAGTCACTAAGCTGTTTTAAGTCTTTAAAGTATATGAACATTTTTTTTTCATTTTACAGATGAGAAACTGAGACTGAAAACTACACGAGTGAATCACCCAAAGTCACACAGGTGATGGAAACGGGCTGTGCCCCAGACTTCACACTGCGTACCCTGAACCATGAAGCTCTCCCTTCATATCTGTAAATGGGCATTTCATGAGCACCACCTCCCAAGATGGTGGGAATCATTAAAAGAGACAATGCATGGAAAACACATAAGACAGAGGAAGAGCTCAATAAATGCAAGTCATTGTTATTGTTGCTGTTGTTGTCGTTGTTGATGTAATCATCCAACAGCCCTGCAAGATCAATTTCATGAGCCCATTTTTACAGAAGAAGAGCCGGAGATTCAGAGAGGTGAAGCAACTTGCTCCAGCCTCCCAACGAATTAGGTAAATATGACAGTACAGGTGACAGCAAAGCCTGGCACATAGTACGTGCTCATTAAATATCTGGGGAAGAGAGAAAGGTTTGCAGCAGGGGGTTTTAAGTTGCTGGTGCTAATATTGTGTTCCTCAAACCTCCACCATCCCACCATCTGCATCACCTGACAGTTTGCAGTAAATGCAGAATCTCACATCCTCACCCAAAATACTGACTCAGAATTGCATCTAAACAGGTCTGCAGGGGAACTGGGTGCACTTCTTCAAGTTTTAGGAAGTGTTGCTTTAAGACTCCTGAGTCTGGATTCTGCAAAGGAGGCAGGGAGCACAATGCCTTCACCCCTCTAATTCTCAGAGGGCTTTTTCGGTGATAAAATAAAGAGAAAAATCTATACCTTCCAGAGCTGTTCATACATACAACCATGATTACTGATCACTTATTATGTACTGGACACTATTTTAGGCACGAGGAATGCAGTAGTGAGCACTGCAGACCTCTTCCTGCTGTCAAGGGGCTTACATCTTGTGAGGAGATGGGTGGTGAGCGATAAATAATCAATGACTTGTCAGACAGTGGTGAGTTATGTGCCTGGAGAACATCCTACCTTAGTCCAGGGGTCAGGGTGGGCAGAGACCTGAATGAGGAGGGAAGGACTCCAAGAACAGACACTGGGTGGAACACCCAGGCTACACAGAAAGACGAGCGGTTTTTGACCCTGGGGCTAACATGCGAGATCATGCAATTGCTCCTTGGGGAGGCCAAAGTGGCCAGCAAATTCTGGCCCCATATGGAAGCTATAAGCGGGTTTGGAGCTTTCGCTAACTGTGACCAGATACTCAAACCCTAGCAGGTCTCTGCAGCCATTACTAGGGCAGGGTCTACCTCTGGTTCCTAGATCAGGTGGTAGTGATAAGGACAGAGTAGGTTAGTTGCACAGCTAGTTCAGAAATCCTACTAGGGGAAGATAGATAGAGAAGGACTTTGGGAGATCACCGTAAGTTAGACCAACCAGGAAATGCCCAGAACATCTGGTAGCTAAACAACAAGCGTAACACTTTAAAACGAAACAGACTTACTTAGGTCACTAATCTATATGATTAGGAACGAGGTGTACCACAGAACAATGGTAACAAGACTGCATTGGCCTTGTGAGGTCTGCAAGACAATGGACCCTGAAAAACTGCTTTCTTGCAGTGGCTTACATAGGAATATGGGGGAAAGGTGAAAGAAACTAGGGGAAAGGTGAAAGAAACTAGGGGAAAGGTGACATTATACTGAAACCTGAGATGACTCACCATAAATTTGCATATGTTGCCACCCTTCTGCTCATTTACATAGCTCTATGACAGTCCCAGTTGGGCCGTATAGGGTCAAAAACTCCCCCACCCGATAGGTAGGAGGAGTTAATGATGAAAGCTTGATGTCTACTCAAAAAATGAGGAAGAAGGTGGTCTTCTCCCCATCCCCACTTTTCTTTCATTTATAAAAACTACTTAGTTGTCCGGACAGTTGCCTCTCACTGAATTCCTTCTGCACCGAGACAAAAGAACCTATGTTTCAGTAAGTCCTGACACAAGGTGTGTGGTTTCAGTAGAAGGGGAAAGGGAACCAGCACTGGAGGCAGGAAACCATAGGTGGGGACCTTCTGTTCATCATTGGGGATGTTCTAGAGCATCATCAAACAAGTAATATCCCAGATGCCAAATCACACAAGCCTGCCTTATGGAATGTCCCCCAGCCAGTGTTGGAAGGAGGGGAGCCACTCACCCCCTGCCCCTTCTCCAGTGGTCCTTCCACCCAAACCCAGAGTCAGGCAGTGGGCAAGCCTGTGCCAGACCAGCGACGGTGGTCACTGTGAGTCACTAGCTTGGGCACAGCCCATCAACCCTTTAAACCTCACTCTTCATGTCTGTCAAATGGGCCTGATAAAACCTCACAGAGAGTTGCAAGCGTCCTATTAGACACAGGCAGAGAGAGTAGGGAAAAGTATGTTTCAAAATAGTATGTGCATAAAGTTTGCATTTATAAACAAAACTTACAAATGTTTGTGTGTGTGCACATGTGTGTATATGCATTGAAAAAAAATCCAGAAGAATCCACATGTCATGGTGGAATTGGAGGAAGTAGAATCGGAGTCTCTATAACTAAAACACAATTTAAGAAATAAGGATTTGGCACAGTGAGGAACACATAACTGGCACACAAAACAGATGAGCAGTTATTTTGTGTCATCATAAAGACACGCCTCCCGGGAATCCACGTGGGGTCTCTAGAACAAGCATGCAGGCTGCCTGCTGGCTGGAGTTTTACCTTTCCTTTCCTCAGCTGTTAGGAAGGAAAGGAACAAGTTCTGGATTCAGCAGAACTAAGTTCAAATCCCAACTCTGCCATTTCCTGGCTGTGTCACCTTGGGCAAGTCAATTGCCCTCTCTAAGCCTCATGTTCCCCTCTGTAAATGGAGAGGTGGATTTATACCTCCCAGGTAGTTCATTACTCAACAGCAAACTGTGCTTGACCACCCAATCTGTACCAGGCACACTGCTGGGGCCCAAAACACGAGATGAACAAGACAGACAAGGTCTCTGGATTATGTGCTCATGTCTCATGGGAGAAGCCAATTGGAAATAAGCACGTCAGGTGGTGGCAGAAATGAAGGAAATGAACAGCATGAGACATGCTAGAAAGTGACCAAGGGGGCTGTTCTGGACAGGGCAATCAGGGAGGGCCTCCCTGAGGAGGTGGCCTTACTACCGAGTCCAAGCTCATACTGCTTGATGCATGACAGGCATCAAGGGGAGTTTTGGGGCAAGGAACGGTAACCTTATTCCGAAAGCCAGAAGACCAAGGAATTGGTGGACTAGTGTCCCAAAGAACCATTCTAACCAAGATAGAATTCAGGCTTCTTTCATGTTAAAAGGGGGGTTGGGGGTGTGACAGGTTGTTGCAGGCTTCTTGATGCCAGAATCCTTTGCTCTTGCAGCTGTCTACAGAGGTCCAGTCACAATGTTCCTGTAAACCTCTAATAAAACAAATGTTATTCTTTGTGCCACACCTTTTTATCTCTCTATATGAATAAAAAGTTTTATACCTTTAAAAGTCAAGCCTGGGAGGCACAGCATCGAGAATGGCTAGCATGTATATTTCAGGCTATAGGCGACATTCTTTTACAAAGGTGCAGAGCCAGCAGGACTGAGCACAGGCAACAGAGCACAAAGGTTAGAGACAAAGGACTAGATCCAATGTGGAGTCAGGTTTGTTCTTCCCAGTTTTAATAGGAGTCTGGCCACCTACCTGCAGCCCGAGTCAGAGAAGGAGATGATGTTTGGTCAATGGAAGGCACCTGCAGGCAGTCGGAGGGGATTAGAGGACAGACATCCATCCTCTGCCAAAGGCCACTGCTGCTTTCAGCTTCAGCTAATCCCTCTGGGTTCCAGGAACAGCTACTACCTGGCCCGGAGGTGGTGTCAGCTCTCAGCTGATGCTAGGCCCCAGGGGGCTGTACTAGCCTTGATGGTTTCCCTTGGCCCACTGTCAACTGAAATAAAAAATGCACAACGTCAGAGCAGTGAGATTCAGTTTTATTCAGGGACATTACTGAGGACTGTCGCCCAGGAGACAGCCTCTCAGATAGTTCTGAGGAACTGCTCCAAAGAGGTGAGGAAGGAGGTCAGCATATATGTGATTTTGGCTAAGGGGTATGTGCAATCCAATATACAGCATGGTAGTCGTCGTGAGGAACAGATTTCTCAGTAATTTTAGTACTTTTCTAAGCATGGGAAGATGCAAGAATTCAGGCTCATAAAATTTTTCCTAAATATCTAAACTATCTAAAAGCCTGTTTTCCCAATGTGCAGAGTGCCTCTTCCTGGTCTCTGTCCTGAATTAGCAACTGCAGTGGCTAATGATTTAATCCTAGTAGAACTAGATGGCAGGCAACATTCCTTATTTACACAGTCAGTACTTTGTAAATGGCCCCTACTTAATGCCACTCTCATGTAGCCCATCTGAGGTCTCTGCCGGGACCTATTACATTCCGCAAATGGATGGGACACCTCAGCAATCCAGTTATGTGAGTGTCGATGTTTGTGTAGGCACAGAAAAAAGTTGAAAAATTATACCCAACACCTGGAATGGGAGGGCAGAGTAGGAGGAAGAATGGTTCTGCTAAATGTCTACATTTACCCAACTGTTTCCTTTTCTTCGATGAAGCCTGCAAAGCATTTTTCGTTATAATTACTAATCTATGTAATTACAAATTATATATTTATATATTTTAGATTTATTATTTATTCATTTTATTTATTTTTGGCTGCATCGGGTCTTAATTGAGGCATGCAGGATCTTCGTTAAGGCTCATGGGCTCTTCGTTGCGGCACTCGGGCTTTTCTGTAGTTGTGGCGCGCAGGTTCCAGAGCTTGTGGGCTCTGTAATTTGAGACACACAGGCTCTCTAGTTGAGGCATGTGAGCTCAGTAGTTGTGGCGTACAGGCTTAGTTTTCCTGCAGCATGTGGGATCTTAGTTCCCTGACCAGGGATTGAACCCGCATCCCCTGCATTGTAAGGTGGATTATTTACCACTGGACCACCAGGGAGGTCCCACAAATTATATTTCTTTTTAAAATATGCTTAGTGTTATGTGCTTGCTGCATGCTTAGTGCCATGCCTGGCATGCAGCAGCACTCAAAATATACGACCTGTGAGAAGCCAGAAGGCATCGTGGTTAAGAACAAGGACTCCAAGTACCAGGGTTCAAATCAGGACCAGCTGAGATACTTTGGCAGGTGTCTTTACCTTTATGTGCCTCAGTTTTCTTGCCTGAAAATTGAGGGTTTTGACAAAGTGGTTGTGAAAATCAAATGAATTGAAATGAGAAAAGGACTAACGGCACTCCCTGGCTCAGGGTCAGCACCAAGCATGAATAATTGGCATTGTCTCTTATTTTGTGACAGAATGAGGACAGGGCACCAACCATGAGCCCTAAGTCCCCCTGGCAGAGACATCAGCTATCTTGCAGGCTAGGAACATCCCCTGTTCTTTCCCTCCTCCCTTAGCAAGGAAGAGGCTCCCAGGAGAGGAGTAAGCACTGGGCTTGGGGTAAGATGGCTCATGGTCAAACCTGGGCTTTGCCACTCTCCAGCTGTGTGACCTTGGGCAAGTAAATTGCCCTCTCTGTGCCTCACATTCCTTCTCAGCAGAAAGGGAATAATAACAGGCCTTTGGGGATGGCAGGAGCAAGTTTTTGTGTGTGTCTTAGTTTGCGTTCTCTGGAAGTAGACCCCAGTGCAAGGACTCAAGTGCAAATACCTTATTTGGAGGTGACCCTGAGGCAAGAATTCAACTGCAAGTTGTTTCTTGGGGAAGTAATCCCAGGAAATGCCAGTTGAACACTGTGGAAGTGAGACTGGGAAGGGAAGGCAGCAGGAAAAGGGTACTTTAGCCAGAAAGCTCACACCTGGGGGCACCTGGGGCTCAGTCCCCCTGGGGGACAGCAGAGAACACACACCCACCAGTCCTTAGTCAGAGCTGCTTACAAGGGCATTACTTCTGGAGAATGTCCTGCCTGCACTGCACGGCTGAGGTCTGGGGACAGGGCCAGAGGCCTCCCACAGTAGTTGTTGCAAGGAACACAACTAGTGCAGACAGTTACAGCGGTTCAGTGACTTCAAAACACATACACTCCCACCCTTACCAATATACATACACCCACACATGCACACAATTGCATATACACTGTGTGCACATGGTCACACACAAGCACAATTACATGCACCCACATGTGCTTGCAGTTAGATACACACTCTTACACCCATGTTCATGTAAACACACACGCATGCACGTGCACACATACATGCATGTACGTGCACATGCAATTACATGCATACACTCACATATACACATGCTCACACATGTGTGCACACACTCACACATACACTTACACACAATCACACACAGTCACATAGCCACACACACACACACATTGAACTAATGGAGACCGAATTTCTTAGAGCCTGTTGTTTCTGAATCTTCCAGCAGAAGGAGCCTCCAACACACTCAGGAGAGGAACAGACACCCCCACAGCAGCCAGTGACTGGACCAGGCCTGGGGTGTGTATAGAGAATTAAACACACAGGTGCAGCAGCATCTGGTGCCCCACAGGCTCCATGCCTCCCCTCCTCCCTCTCTCTCATTCATTCACTATCATGGCCCTTAGTGGAAAGTCAAAGCCCTTTTCTAGTGAAAGAGGAGACATTTGACACCCAAGTATGGATAACTCTTGAAGGGGTTAGCTCCATGGTGGGGGAAAAAAATCATGTATTAATTGATGGGAAAATGGGGTCAAGGGAAGGTTTTATTTTTTAAGATTGAGGTAATAAAAACATTATTTTTATTACGATGAAAATGATCCAATAGACTTCAGGATACATGGTCAACATACAAAAATTAATTCTATTTTTATATTCCAGAGGTCAGCAAACTATGGTCTATGGACGAAATCTGGCCTATGGCCTGTCTTTGTAAGATATGCAAGATTGTTCTATATTTTTAAAGGATTGTAAAAGAGGGGGAGGAAGAGGATAAGGAGTTCCTGAATATGGCCTGCAGCCAATAAAGTATTTCTTATACGGGTCTTCACAGAAAAAATATGCCAACCCTGCTGTACAATAGCAATAAACAATTGGGAAATGTTTTCAAATACCATTTTTCAAGTGTCATTCACCACAAAAAGTGGAATACTCAGGTATAAATCTAACAATATGTGCATGATTTCTAGGATGAAAATTTCAAGACACTGGTGAAAGAAATCCAGCAAGACCAAATTAGTGGAGAGATATACAATGTTCATGGAGTGAAAAACTCAATATTGTTAAGATGTTAAGTCTCCTCAAATTGATCTACAAATTCAAGAAGTCACAATCCCAGGAGGACTTTTTGTAGAAATAGAGAAGCTGATCACAAAATTTACATGAAAATGCAAAGGACTTTAGAATAGCCAAAATTTTCTGAAAAGGAAAAATGTAGTTGAAGGATTTACAAGACCCGTTTCAAGACATACTATAAAACAACAGTAATCATGACGGTGCAATATTGGTCAAAGACTGGACATATAAATCATTCCAACAGAATAGAGAGTCCAGAAATTTAAAAAAAAAATCATGCAGGGCAAATCAATGCACAAAGTATAGCCTTCTCAATAAATGGTACTGGAAAAATTAGATACCCACATGCAAAATTAAAAAGTCAACACATACCTCACACCTTATACAAATTTAACAGAACTAAATGATGTAAAATTGTAAAGTTTTTAGATGAAAAAATAGAAGAGAATCTTTGTAACCTTAGTTTAGACAAAGAGTTCTTATGTATAACACCATAATCATAAAAGGAAAACATTGATAAACTGCACTTTAAAAACCTTTTAAAATTTTGCTCTGTGAAAGAAATTTAAGATAAAGACCAGCCATACACTAGGAAAAAAGACTTGCAAATCACATATCTGACAAAGGATTTGTATGTAAAACCCAACAATAGAAGGTAAAAATCCAAGGAAAATTAATGGGCAGAAGACTTGAACAGGTGTTTTACCACAGTAGATATATGTATGGCAAATAGGCACATGAAAAAATGTTCAACATCATTAGTCATTAGGAAATGCCAACTAAAATCACAGTGATATATCATTGCCCACCCATAAGAATGGCTGGGGAACACTGACACCACCAGGTGCTAGTGAGTATGGGCAGCGATCAGAACTCTCACACATTAACGATAGGAATTTTAAATGACACGGACACCTATGGAAAACAGTATGGAGGTTCCTCAAAAGTCAAAAATAATGCCGCCATATGATCCAGCAAAATGGAAATCAGGATCTCATAGAGATATCTGCACTCCCATCTTCACTGCAGCATTATTCACAATAGCCAAGATATGGAAACAACCTAACTGCATCAATGGATGAAGAAGACGTGGTGTACATATACAATGGAATACTCTTCAGCCAGGAGAAAGAAGGAAAACCTGCTTGTTTGTGACAACATGGGTGGACCCTGAGAGCATTATGCTAAGTGAAATAAGTGAGAGAAAGACAAATACAGGCAGAATTCCATGTCTGTGCATTCTGCATCTGCAGATTCAACCAACCTCAGTTCAGAAATATTTCTTCCCCGGATATTTAATGAGCATGTCCTGTGTGCCAGGCTTTGCTGTCACCTGTACTGTTGTATTTACCTAATTTGCTCTTGGGGGGGTGGAGCAAGTTGCTTCAGCTCTCTGAATCTCCTGCTCCTCTTCTGTAAACACAGGTCATGAGTTTGATCTTGCAGCGCTGTTGAATGTTTACAACAAAAACAATGACAACAGCAATAATGATTGTGTTTATTGAACCCTTCCTCTGTCCTGTGTGTTTTACATGCATTGTCTCTTTTAAGGATTCCCACCGTCTTGGGAGGTGTTGCTAAGGAAATGCACATTTATAGATACAGAAGGAGCAGAGCGTAGTGGTTCAGGGTATTCAATGTAAAGCCTGGGGCACGGACTAATTCCAAGAGCTCTGTGGCTTTGGGTGAGTCACGCATATGATTTTCAGTCTCAGTTTCCTCATCTGTAAAATGAAAAAAAAAATTAATATACCTAAGGGGCTTAAAACAGCTTCAGTGGCTTATGTGGGAAATGCTGGTGCGGTGGCTGCGGTTCCTGATCCAGGCTGCCTGCCTATTCCCGGCACACAGTAGATCTGAAGTGAGCTGAACCCATCTGGGCACTGGGGATCTTTCTCCTCTGTGTCCCAGCACCCTGCCTGGTTTATTATATTCTGGTCATGCCCGCCTGACCATGATGTGGACGGACCTGCCAGGAGGCTAAGTCTACCCCTGCGGAGGTGGTAGAGATTCGGCGGGGATGGTGCACCTCACTCCACTAAGGTTTTTAGGATCCTCCATCTGAATCTCCCAGCCAGTGTCGAGGTGGAAGGAGTTTCGGGGTCTCCCCAGCATCCTACCAGTGTCAGGAGGACTGTCCTTCCCCCACTCTCCTGCTCAGTAGCTCTGCCAGGAGCCCCATCCTTCAAGTTCTTTGTCACCGGAGACCACCCCACAGGGCAGTTCTGGACAGGATCCAGAGGGGGCCAGGAGGGGAGCTCTAGATCCATTGGGTGGTGCATCCTGGATGTGGGAAGATGATCCAACTGATGACACAAGGACCTCAAGGCATCTCCCCACTGGGGTCACCGTATGGCCTGAGATTCCACCATTGTAAATGTCCCTGGATTAATAGGGCATCGTCCCTTATGGTTGGGGGTGAAGCAGCTTGGCAGAGGGAAGAGGCTTAGGCTTGGTGGTAGGACAGACCTGGGTACCTTCCAGCTCTGCAACTTAGGTTAGAGGCTTGTTCTCTTTGAGCCTCAGTTTGCTCTTCTGTTAAATAGGTATCTTTCCTCTTGCTATCAGTTGCGTCTCTCTGCCTGATCCCAGAGTTCTGACCCAGTGAGGGGAGGGTGATTTATTATCTTGCTGGCAGAATATCTGACACACAGTGGGTTTACTTTACGTCGTGCACCTGACACACACACAGAGCCCTTTATGTAATGTACTGGCACAGAGCAGGCATGATGTTTGTAGACTGCCCAGCACATAGCAGGCGTTCTTTGTGTAGTATGTCTGGCACTCAGTAGGCATGTTTTATGTAGAACACCTGGGATACAATAGACGGGATTTGTTTAGAGTACCCAGCTTATAGTAGGTACACTTTAGGTAGAGTATCTAGCATATAGTAGGCATGCTGTAGGCAAAGTACTTGGAACAGAGTAGGTTTATTTTATGTAGAGCACTTGACACACAGCAGGTATGCTTTATGTAGGGCACCTGGCACACAGTAGACATATTTACATAGAGCACCCAACACACAAGAGGTGTGCTTTGCATAGATTACCCAGCACACAGGAGGCATGCTTTATGCACAAGACCTAGCATAAAGTAGATAGGATTTATGCAGAGTACTTCACACACAGTAGATGCACTTTACATAGAGCACCGGACACAGAGTAGGCATGCTTAATCTAGCGTTTGCCACACACTTTAGGCATGCTTCTTGAGGTACCCAGCCCAGAGTAGGCACTCTACATACAGTTGTCTGCACAGAGTAGGCTTACTCTATGTGGAGTACGGGCACTCAGTAGCACGAGTACTAGTTGCCAGCACTTTTCCTTCATTCCATCTTTTTGGGGCTCCAGATCCTTCCCATCTTCCAGTGGAACCCTCCCCAGTCCCTCCTCAGTCTCTCATCCAACATGCCATTTACCAAATGGGGAGACTGAGCCCAGAGAGGGTCGGCACAGCCCCCAGTCACAGTGAGGCTGCCCACTCAGGATCTCCCAGCTCTGCCCTCCCCTGTCTAGACCCTGTTCTCTCTCAGCCCCTTGAAGGCTTACCCCTTATGCCATGAGGTGCCCTCTTCCGACTGCGCCCTTTATTCCTTGAGTCTGATGCAGGTAATCCCCAACCAGCCTGGGTTCTCTGTTCTCGCTCCCAGCAGTCATGTCTCCACCCAGGCCCTGGGCTGCTTGGAGAAAAGACTTGAACTCCTGCCAGGCTGTGTGCCCCAGAGGGCAGAGGCTTCACAGTTCTGAGCTTCTTGATTCTATGACAAGAAATGGGGCAGACACACTCCCGGCCCACGTTTGCCCTGCTCACCTGGCACCTGAATGTTCATGATTTTACCTGCTGCACCCTGGCCTAGGAAGGGCAGGGCTGCCTGTGAACTTGGGGGCCCTGAGTCACCTTTGCCTGCACCCCAACTTGCCTACGTGGGAGGTGCTGAGTTCTGAGGATCCAGTGTCCACACCGTGTGATCCTGAGCTGGTTCACAGGCTTCTCTCAACAACACTATAACCCCTTCCCTCCACCTTCTATTTGGGCAGCTGCCAGGTGGGGAGGAGGTAAGCAGGCTGCAGGGATTGGCTGGCTTAGTCCGGCCCCTGGAAGCTTCCTCTAGGTCAGGAGTCAGACAAAGCCTTCCCCGGAGGAGGGGAGAGGAAGTTGTGTGGGACAAGGCACTCCTGACAGAAGGTGTCAGGCTGGGGGTCTAAGGGCTGGGGGTCCTGGCCCGGGGCGCGGAAGGCCACCGCTCAAGGCAGCGTGGCTCCAGGGAAGGAGCTGGCCTGGGAGATGAGTGGATACTAGTTGGTTACTAACTCCTCTGTCTGTCTCTATCTCTCTTCCTCTGGATTTCTCTGGGTCTCCCTCCCTGCTCTGAGCCCTTCTTGCCCTGCCCCCAGCACTCACCATCCCTGCCCCTCACTCCCTCGTTCCTGTCCCTCTATTTGTCTCTGCCTCACAGCTCACCATCAGTGCCCCTTTCCTCACCTTCAGGAGCTCACCCTCCACCGCGTCTGCCCTACAGGATGCTGCAGCTGAGCCTGTCCTGGCTGGGACTCGGGCCGGTGACAGCCTCCCCATGGCTACTCCTGCTGCTGGTCGGGGCCTCCCGGCTCCTGGCCTGAGTCCTGGCCTGGACCTACAATTTACAAAATTTACTAAAAGTAAAGTTTGCTCTGTTTGGTGTACAGTTCTGAGATTTGAAATGTCTAGCGTTGTGTAAACACACTACCATAGTCACCCTTGATAGTCAAAAACTTTTCATCCCACCTCCTGCCAAACACTGATCCATTCTCCATCCCTGTAGTCTGGCTTCTTTCACCTCACAAAATATTTATGATTCATTCATGTTGCATGCATCAATATTTTTTTTGTTTTTTTGGTACGCAGGCCTCTCACTGTTGTGGCCTCTCCCGTTGCGGAGCACAGGCTCCGGACGCGCAGGCTCAGCGGCCATGGCTCACGGGCCCAGCCGCTCCGCGGCATGTGGGATCTTCCCGGACCAGGGCACGAACCCGTGTCCCCTGCATCGGCAGGCGGACTCCCAACCACTGCGCTACCAGGAAAACCCCAATACTTTGTCTTTTTATGGCTAAGTAATATTCCATAGTGTGGTGAGTCACATTTTCTTCCTCAGTTGGAGGACATGTGGATTGTTTTCAATGTTGTGCTGTCATGAATAAAGCTACTATGAATATTTGTGTACAACCGCTCACTGCTCTTGGAATGGGAAGGCTGGGTCATATTACATGGGTACGTTTAACATTAGAAGAAACAACCAAACTTTTTCCAAAGTGTGCCACTTAAAATTTTTAATTTCATTAAAATTCCCAGCTTTATTGAGATATAATTGACACATAACATTTCCGTGTAAGGTGTACAACACGTTCATTTAATACATTTATACCTTAGAAAGTGATGCTACATAGTATTAGCTACCACCTCTACCCCATCACATACTCACCATTTATTTTCTGCGGTCAGAACATTTAAGATCTACTCTTTCAGGAACATTCAAGTTTCTGACACAGTACCATTAGCTGTAGTCACCATACTGTACATTAGATCCCCAAACTTGTTAATCTTATAACTGTAAGTTTGTATCCTTTGACCAGTATCTCCCCGTTTCCCCAACCCCTGGTAACCATCACTGTCTACTCTGTATCTTTGAGTTTGTCTTTTTTAGATTCCACATATAAGTAATATCATACAGTACAGTTATCCCTCAGCATCTGCGAGGGATGGGGCGATTGGTTCCAGTACTCCCCGTGGATACCAATAATTGGGGATGCTCAAATCCCTCATATAAAATAGTGTAGCATTTGCATACAACCTACACATATCCTCCTGTATACTTTAACTCATCTCTAGATGACTTATAATGCCAAATACAATGTAAATGCTATGTAAATAATTTCTGGTGCACAGCAGATTCAGATTTTGCTTTTTGGAACTTTTTGGACTTCCCCCTCCCCTAAATCTTTTTGATCTGGGACTTGTTGAATCTGCAGGTGCAGAACTCACAGATATGGAAGGCTGCTTGTATTTGTCTTTCTCTAACTTATTTCACTTAGCATAATGCACTCAAGGTCCAACCATGTTGTCACAAATGAGCAGGTTTTCCTTCTTTGTATGTATGTATGTGTATATATATATATCATATCCTCTCCATCCATTCTTCCACTTATGGACAGTAAGGTCGTTTCAATATCTGGGATATTGTGAATAATGCTGCAGTGAACATGGGAGTGCAGATATCTCTATGAGATCCAGATATCAATTATGCTGGATCATATGGTAGTTTTATTTTTAATTTTTTGAGGAACCGCCATACTGTTTTCCATAGGTGTCTATATCATTTAAAATTCCAATCATTGGGTTTCCCTGGTGGCGCAGTGGTTGAGAGTCCGCCTGCCGATGCAGGAGACATGGGTTCGTGCTCCAGTCCGGGAAGATCCCACGTGCCGCCGAGCGGCTGGGCCCATGAGCCATGACCACTGAGCCAGCGCGTCTGGAGCCTGTGCTCCGCAGCAGGAGAGGCCACAACAGAGAGAGGCCCGTGTACCGAAAAAAAAAAAAAAAAATTCCAATCATTAATGTGTGAGAGTTCTGGTTGCTGCCCATACTCACTGGCACCTGGAGGTGTCAGTTTTTCCCCAGCCATTCTTATGGGTGTGCAATGATATGTCCCTAATGATGTTGAACATTTTTGTATGTGCCTATTGGCCATCCATATATCTTCTGTGGTAAAGCACCTGTTCACATCTTTTGCCCATTAATTTTCCTTGGATTGTTACCTTCCACTGTTGCATTTTACATACAAATTCTTTGTCAGATATGCGATTTGCAAGTCTTTTTTTCTAGTGTGTGGTTGGTCTTTATCTTAAATTTCTTTCACAGAGCAAAATTTTAAAATGTTTATAAAGTGCAGTTTATCCATTTTTTTGTTTTATGATTATGCTATTGGTGTTATATATAAGAACTCTCTGTTTAACCTAAGGCCACAAAGATTCTCTTCCATTTTTTCTTCTAAAAGTTTTACATTTTTACATTATTTAGTTCTATGGTTCATATTAAGTTATATTTTGTATAAGGTGTGAGGTATGGGTTGACTTTTTTTTTACATGTGGATGTCCAATTTTTCCAGTACCACTTATTGAAAAGACTGTCCTTTGTACATTAACTTGCCCTGCATGTTTTGTTTTGCTTTTTTTAATTTCTGGACTCTCTATTCTGTTCCACTGATTTATGTGTCCAGTCTTTGATCAGTATCGCACCGTCATGATTACTGTTATTTTATACTATGTGTTGAAAGGGGTCTTGTAAATCCTTCCACTATATTTTTCCTTTTCAGAACAATTTTGGCTACTCTAAGTCCTTTGCATTTTCATGTAGATTTTTTAATCAGCTTGTTTCTACAAAAACTCCTCCAGGGACTGTGATTTCTTTGAATTTGTAGATCAATTTGAGGACACAACATCTTAACAATATTGAGTCTTCTACTCCATGAACATTGTATATCTCTCCATTAATTTGGGTATTCTTGGATTTCTTTCATCAGTGTCTTGTTCATCCTAGAAACCATGCACACATTTTGCTAGATTTATACCTGAATATTTCACTTTTTCTGGTACATGAATGAAAGAGAGGGAGGAGGGGTGGCATGGACCCTACAGGTCCCTTGCTTAATTCTCAAGACACATCCAGGCCTGTTCTAGTCGCTGGCTGCTGTGGGGTGTCCGTATCTCTCCTTCTGCTTGAAGAGTCAGAGACAACAAGCTCTAAGACATTCGGTCTCCATTGGTTCAATGTGTGTGTGTGGCTATGTGACTGTGTGTGGGATTGTGTGTAAGTGTATGTGTGACTGTGTGCACACATGTGTGACTGTGTGCACACATGTGTGGCTGTGTGCACACATGTGTGAGCATGTGTGTATGTCAGTGTATGCATGTAACTGTGTGTGCAGGTACATGCATTGTGTGTGCATGTGCACACGTGTGTGTGCATGTGTATGTAAGAGTGTGTATGTGACTGCAAGCACACGTGGGTGCGTGTAACTGTGCTTGTGTGTGGCTGTGTGCACACTGTGGGTGTGTATATGTGATTGTGTATGCAATTGTGTGTATGTGTATCTGTGTGCGTATGTGTTTAAGGGTGTAAATGTATGTGTCTTGAAGTCACTGAACCACTGTGACAGTCTGCACCAGGCTGTGTTCCTGAAAACAACTGCTGTGGAAGGCTCCTGCCTCTGTCCCCAGACCTCAACCGTGCAGTGCAGGCAGGACATTCTGGAGAAATAATGCCTTTGGAAGCAGCCCTGACTAAGGACTTGTGGGTGTATGTTCTCTGCTGTCCCTGAGAGGGACTGAGCCCCAGGTGCCACAGTGTGAGCTTTCTGGCTAAAGTACCCTTTTCCTGCTGCCTTCCCTTCCCACTCTCACTTCCACAGTGCCCTACTGGCATTTCCTGGGATTATTTCCCAAGGAAACAACTTGCAGTTGAATTCTTGCCTCAGGGTCACCTCCAAATAAAGGATTTGCACTTGAATCCTTGCATGAGGATCTACTTCCAGAGGATGCAAACTAAGACACACATAGGCTCGCTCCTCCAATCCCCAAGGGTCTGTTATTATTCCCTTTTTACAGAGGAGGAATGTGAGTCTCAGAGAGGGCAATTTACTTGCCCAAGGTCACACAGCTGGAGAGTGGCAAAGCCTATCGTTGACAAGGAGCCCTCTGATCCCAAGCCAGTGCTTGCTACTTTCTAAGGAGCCTCTTCCCTGCTAAGGTCAGAGGGAATGAATAGGGGATGTTCATAGCCTGCAAGATTGCTGATGTGTGGGCTAGTGCAGCCTAATGCTCATGGCTGGTGCCCATGTCCTCATACTGTCACAAAGTAATGGCAGTTATTCGTGTTGGTGCTGACTCTGAGCCATGGAGTGTGGTTACCACTTTACTCATTTCAATTCACTTGATTTTCACAACCACCTTGTCATTACCCTCAATTTTCAGGCAAGAAAACTGAGGTACAGAAAGGTAAAGAGACATGCCCAAATTCACTCATCTGGTCCTGATTTGAACCCTGGCACCTGGAGTCCTTGTTCTTAACCATGATGCCCTCTGGCTTCTCACAATTCGTACGTATTGAGTCCTGCTGCCCATCAGGCATGGCACTCAGCATGCACCTATGTATGACACTAAGCATTTTTCCTTTGGAAAATATAATTTGTAATCACATAGATTAGCAATTATAATGAAAAATGCTTTGAAGGCTTCATCTAAGAAAAGGAAACAATTGGTTCCATGTAAACATTTGACAGAACCATTCTTCCTCTTACCCTGCCCTCCCATTCCAGAAAAAGTTTTCAACTTTTTCTGTGCCTACGGAAACATCGACACTCACATAACTGGATTGCTGAGGTGTCCCATCCCTCTGCAGAATGTAATAGTCGGGTCCTGGCAGAGGCCTCAGATGGGCTACATGAGAGTGGCTTTAAGTAGGGGCCATTTACAATGTACAGGCTTTGTAAACAAGAAATGTTGCTTGCCATCTAGTTCTACAAAGGTTAAGGCATTAGCCATTGTAGTTGCTAATTCAGGACAGACACCAGGGTGAGGTACTCTGTACATTGGGAAAACAGGCTTTTAGATAGTTTAGATATTTAGGAAAAATTTTATGAGCCAGAATTCTTGCATCTTCCCGTGCTTTGAAAAGTACTAAAATTATTAACTGAGAAATCTGTTCCTCATGACGACTAGCAGTAACCATCTACCATGATGTATGTTGGATTGCACATCCCCCTTATCTAAAATCACGGACACCTGAGCCAAGGGAAACCATCAAGGCTAGTGTAGCCCCCTGGGGCCTAGCATCAGCTGAGAGCTGACACCACCCCCGGGCCAGGTAGTAGCTGTTCGTGGAACCCAGAGAATTAGCTGAAGGTGGAAGCAGCAGTGGCCTTTGGCAGAGGATGGATGTCTGTCCTCTAATCCCCTCTGATAGCCTGCAGGTGCCTTCCACTGACCAAACATCATCTCCTTCTCTGACTTGGGCTGCAGGTAGGTGGCCAGACTCCTATTGGAACAGGGAAGAACAAACCTGACTCCACAGTGGATCTATTCTAACCTTTGTGCTCTGTTGCCTGTGCTTAGTCATGCTGCCTCTGCACCTTTGTAAACGAATGTTGCCTGTAGCCTGAAATATCCACGATACCCCTTTCTCAAGGCTCTACCTCCCAGGGTTGACCTTTAAGTGTGTAACGCTTTTCATTCATACAGAGATAAAGAGTTGCAGGACATAAAATAACATTGGCCTTGTTGGAGGTTTGCAGAAACATTGTGACCAGACCTACAGGGACAGCTGCTAGAACAAAGGATTATACCATCCATTCCGGGGATCTGGCTAGCACCAAGAAGTCTGCAACAACCAGCCACACCCCCCTCCCTTTCAGTATAAAAGAAGCCTGAATTCTAACTCCAGTATGATGGTTCTTTGGGACACTAGTCCACCATCTCCTTGGTCTGCTGGGTTTCAGAATAAAGTCTTTTCCTTGTCCCAGCACCTCGTCTCTCGATTTATTGTCTTATTGTGTGGCAAGCAGTACAAGTTTGGATTCGGTCACATTGTTGTAGCCCCTTTTCTCTGCCTGGGTCAGTGTCAGCTCCACAATGTCCCCACAGATGGGGATTCATGAACCTCCTGTGCACCTGGCCAGTCCCTTTGCTCACTGACTAAGCAGACCCCTGAATGGGGAGCAAAATTCTGTCTCTCCCCTTTCAGGCTTTTTCTCTCCTTTGGAGTGATGTTCTTGGGGCCTCCCTCCATTGGTTTTTGGATGAGAACCCTCCTTTGCCCTCCACAGGGATGTTCTCTTTTGAGCCCCACCGCAATCCCCTCACTTCTCAGTGGAGGGGGTGGTCAGGCTACTTTTCAGAACTGGCATCACCCAATAGGTCCCATTTGGGGCAACTATCACAGGTCTTCCAGACTTTCCTGAAGCTTTCCTAGTGCCTTATTTTTTCCAAAACCAGCTCATCAGTTTTCCTGGTACCTCTGCCAACACGTTGGCAGTCCCAGCTTACAGATCTGGCCTGGCTCAATGTGTCTTCAGGGGCTGGTGAGATTTCCTGATCTTTATTATGGTAAGTGCAATACAGCAACTGCTTCCTGCCTGAGGTCTGGCCACACTTCACCATCAATGTGGTCTCCAGCACGGGTATTTCCTGTTTCCCCCATGGATAGACAAGGAGGGAAACTGCCCCACTTTCTCTGTTTAATTCATCGCCTTTGAGGAAGGAAGCAAGAATCACACATTTTTAAAGTCCATTTGTTTGCCCCACTTTGTGCTGGGTCTTTCCAGTGCTAGCCAGGCTTGGGGGGAGGGAGGTGGGGTGAGCTTTATTCACTCGCTACCCAATTCTCCACGTCATTCGGGTTTCTGCTCAAAGGTTGTAACAGAGAAGAACAAATCTAACTCCATATTGGATCTACTCCATTATCTCTATATAACCTCTATGCTCTGTTGCCTGTGCTTGGTCATGCTGGCCCTGCACCTTCATAAAAGAACGTTGCCTGTAGCCTGAGCTATACGTGATAGCCCTTTCTCAAGGCTCTGCTTCCCAGGCCTGACTTTTAAAGGTATAACACTTTTCATTCATATAGAGATAAAAAGTTGTGGCACAAAGAATAACGTTTGTCTTGTTGGAGGATTACAGGAGCAATGGGACTGGACCTCCTGGAGAGCTGCAAGAACAAAGAATTCCAGCAACCAGTCACACAGACCTTCACCCCACTTTTAGTATAAAAGAAGCCTGAATTCTAACTCAGGTAAGATGGTTCTTAGTCCACCAACTTCTTGGTCTGCTGACTTTACAAATAAGGTCACCATTCCTTACCCCAAGAGCTCATCTCTCAATTCATTAAACTTTTTTGTGTGGAGCAGTACAAGCTTGGACTCAGTCACAAGGCCACCTTCTCAGGGAGGCCTTCCCTGATTGCCCTGTCCAGAACAGTCCCCTTGGTCCCTTTCTATTCTGTCTCAGGCTGTTAATTTCCTTCATTACTGCCACTATCTGACCCTGTCTTATTTCCTGATGGCTTCCCCCATCACACATGAGCACCTCAATCCAGAGACCTTGTCTGTCTTGTTCCTCCAATGTCCTGGGTCCAAGCACTCTGCCTGATACAGAGTAGGTGTTCAAGTACAGTTTGTTGTTGAGGAGTGAACTACCTGAGAGATAGAAATCCATCTCTCCATTTACAGAAGAGGACATGAGGCTTAGAGAGGGCAAGTGACTAGCCCGTCACATAACCATCAGGTAGCAGAGCATGGATTTGAACTCAGTTCTGCTGATCCAGAACTTGATCCTTTCCAACAGCCCAGGAAGGGAAGATGAAATGCCAGCCAGCAGGCAGCCTGCATGCTTGTTGTAGAGACCTCACGTCGAATCCTGGGATGTATACTAGGTACACATTATGTAAGCACCTGACACACAGTAAGCATATTTGCATAGAGCACGCAGCACACAGTCAGTGTACTTTACATAGAGTACCTGGCACACAGTAGGTACGCTTTATGTAGAGCACCTGACAAATAGTAGGCACAGTTTATGTGGAGTAGCTGACACACTGAGGGGTGCTTTTTGAGGTATCCAGCCCAGAGGAGGCACTCGTTGCATATAGTTCTCTTCACAGAATAGGCATACTTTACGTGGCGTACTGCACAGAGTAACACAAGTACTACTTGCCAGCACTTTTCCCTCATTCCATCTTTCTGGGAGCTGTTGATCCCTACCATCTTCCTGCAGAACCCTCCTTGGTCCCCCTCTCAGGCTCTCATCTAGCAACCCATTTCCCAGATAGGAAGACAGCCCAGAGAAGGTCGGCACAGCCCACAGTCACAGTGAGGATGCCCACTCAGGATCTCCCAGCTCCGCCCTCCCCTGTCTGGATCCTGTTCTCTCTCAGCCCCTTGCAGCCTTACCCCTCGTGCCTCCAGGTGCCCTCTTCTAGCTGAGGACACTTTATCCCCTGAATCTGACGCAGGTAACCCCCGGCCAGGCTGGGTTCTCTGTTCTTGGTCCCAGCAATCACGTCTCCACTCAGGCCTTGGGCTGCCTGGAGGCAGGACTTGAACTCCTGCCAGGCTGCGTGCCCCAGAGGGCAGAGGCTTCACGTCTCTGAGCTTCCTGATTCTATGACAAGAAATGGGGCAGACACTCTCCCGGCCCACGTTTGCCCTGCTCACCTGGCACCTGAATGTTCATGATTTTACCTGCTGCACCCTGGCCTTGGAAGGGCAGGGCTGGCTGTGAACTTGGGGTCCAGAGTCACCTTTGCCCTCACCCCAACTTGCCAATGTAGGAGGTGCTGAGTTCTGAGGATCCAGTGTCCACACCGTGTGATCCTGAGCTGGTTCACAGGCTTCTCTCAACAACACTGTAACCCCTTCCCTCCACCTTCTATTTGGGCAGCTGCCAGGTGGGGAGGAGGTAAGCAGGCTGCAGGGATTGGCTGGCTTAGCCCAGCCCCTGGAAGCTTCCTCTAGGTCAGGGGCCAGCCAAAGCCTTCCCCAGAGGAGGGGAGAGGAAGTTGCGTGGGACAAGGCACTCCTGACAGAAGGTGCCAGGCTGGGGGTCTAAGGGCTGGGGGTCCTGGCCCCGGGGTGGGGAAGGCCACTGCTCAAGGGAATGAGCTGGCCTGGGAGATGAGTGGATACCAGTGGGTAACTAACACACACACTTTCTGTGTGTGTGTGTGTGTGTCTGTCTGTCTGTCTCTCTCTCTGTCTCTGTGTCTGTCTCTGTCTCTCTGTCTTCCCCTTGATTTCACTGGGTCTCCCTCCCCTCTCCCAGACCTTGTCTGCCTTCTCTGAGCCCTTCTTGCCCTGCCCCCAGCACTCACCATCCCTGCCCCTCACTCCCTCGTTCCTGTCCCTCTATGTGTCTCTGCCTCACAGCTCACCATCATCGGCCCCCGTTCCTTCATCCTCAGGAGCTCGCCCTCCACCGCGTCTGCCCTACAGGATGCTGCAGCTGAGCCTGTCCTGGCTGGGACTCGGGCCGGTGACAGCCTCCCCGTGGCTACTCCTGCTGCTGGTCGGGGCCTCCTGGCTACTGGCCCGCGTCCTGGCCTGGACCTACACCTCCTACAACAACTCTCGCCGCCTTCAATGTTTCCCGCAGCCCCCAAAACGCAACTGGTTCTTGGGTCACCTGGGCCTGGTGAGTGTGGACAGCAGGATGAGTCCGAAGCATCAGGGTGGGTGGACTTCCTGCAAGGTCAGGAACGGGGCTCAGGGGCTCTAGGACAGCAGAGAAGCCAGGGAGGATGAGAAGCCCCCTTTTTCCTCACTCCTTCATTCCTCTGCTCTGCCATCGAGACCTTCCCCACGTCCTGTCCTTCTATCCCTAGCCTGCTTTGGGGTCCATTTCCTGCCTGTCTTCCACACATGAGGTGCGCTGTCCAGGGTCTGCTCTGCATGTGGCCCACTTCCTTGTGTCTTTTTCTGGGCTACATCTTCCCCACAGGAAATAGCTATCACCTCCCCATTCCCACCTACAGGTGCACAGCTACCCACCCCCTCCCCTCTCCAGGACCCCTCCTTCTAATCTTACTCCCTTCCCCCTGCTCCCGCCAAGATGTCCCAATGGGCGCCTTGACCAATCTGGATAAAGTTGGCCACTCACTTCCTCTTTCAGAAGCCTTCTTACACTTCCGCATCCTCCATGCCTGCCTACCTTGTGCCCCAGACTTTGACCTTTGACTTGGCCCCACTCATCATTAATTAAACAGTTAATTGTCCAATTACTTGTTAACCATCTTTCCAATTTGATGATAGTTCTGGGGAGCAGACACTACAGTGCCCAGTCCAGGACTGGCATACAGTAGGCATGCAAAATAAATGTTTGATGACCAAGGTGAGGAACTTGCCATCACCCCCCTCAGTCAAGGTCAAAGGGATGGGTGTCCTCCTCCTATCTCCCAGACAGCTTTCCTTTCCTGCCTGGGAGGAGAACTACAACTTGGGGCGGGACTTGCTGCAATCACTGTTCATTAAGGCAAAGTTCAGAACGGGGGCATTCCGAAGTTCACCGTGAAGGTGAGATTCACAGTGCTGAGATTCTAGGTCTTGGAATGGTTTCAGGACATCCTGGAAGCAGCAGGAATGTTACAAAGTTGCTGCAGTTCTGCCTTCCCCTCCAAGGGCGTGTCTGTAAGGGGCCGGTCTTGGTCACTTTTCCTTCCTCCAGCCCCTCTTGCTGTGTGACCTTGGCTGAGTCACTCTCCCTCTCCGGACCAATCTCATCTAGTGCTTTGAATCCTCACCTCAAGGTCCTTGGGGAGACAGGAGCAAGTCACAAACGTGCAAATGACTTATGTTTACTTGTCTAGAGTACCTGGGGGTATTTGTCAGGTTTGAGTGGGGCATCCTGGGGAGAGGATGCTTCACCAGGAGGCAACCCACACTTCTTCCCCTTTGGGGGCATATGGCCTCAGTTTCTTCATTTGTAAATGGCACAATTGAAAGGCATGTCCATAGCTTGCAGAGAAATAGACGCACAGGATGCACTCTCCGTAGAGTATGGCCAGCAGAGGGGGTTCAGAGGGCAGAATTGCTATATTGATTGATGGGCAGAATTCACGACCGTCCCTGGGGTTGGCCAGGGCTGGAAGGTCCCAGGTCTGCAGACCCTTTACCATGCAAGGAACCAGAGGCCATGTGGACCAGCCAGAATATGAAAGGATGTGGGACTAAAACCCAGTCCACAAGTCCTGAGGCCACCCTGCTACCCACAAACCTCACCACTAGGGATGTCCTCCTGTGGTCGCCCCTGGGGCTGGGACCACTCCCAGGACAAGAAAAATTTGTCTTCTCAAGCCAAGGTCACCCTCCCTGTGGGCAGAGAGCATGTCTTCTCCCTGTGCCCTGGGATACACTCTGGGGACATGAAGAGGCCCCCAGGACCCTCCTGCCCTCAGAGAGAAGGAACAGGAGGAAGCAGAGATTCCCTCCATCTGTGCAGAATCCCACACACTGTCCACTGCAGCGGTTCCTTCTGGGAATTGATGGCCCTTCCCTTCCTTGCAGTACCCCCCCACGGAGCAGGGCTTGAGGGGCTTAACTCAGCTGGTGGCCAACTACCCCCAGGGATACATGATCTGGATGGGCCCTATCACCCCCCTGGTCATTTTCTGCCATCCTGACTTGATCCGGAATGTCGCCAATGCCTCAGGTACCCATGCAGAGCTTGTGGTGGTGGTGCTATGACACACCTGAGGGCTTCCAGCTCCTCCCTGCCAAGCTTCAATGTGGCCCCTAAAGGACCCCGGCCCTTTCTCCCCTCTTCTCTCTCAGCCATCTTCCTCTTTCCTTCAAGTATTCACCAGCCCCCATCTCATTGCCTCCTTCCTCCTGTCACTGCCGTCTGCACCCCCACCCTGGTGTTCTGGGTGAAGGACATCCCCAATCTTGAGGACACAGGTCTGGACAGAGAGATCCCTGACCTGGTGTGGTCAGGAATTGGCCAGAGGGAGATGGGCTGTGGCAACCCAGAGGAGAAGCAAGGTTTTCTGCTGGGGCATCCCGGAAGGCTTCCTGGAGGAGGAGTTGCTGGAACTGTGTCTGGATCGATGAGCAGACATTTTTTAAAGCAGAGGGTAAAGTGGTGCAGTGGAAATCCATAGCATCCCAGGCCCCCTGCCAGGCCTGCCCTCAGTCCCACCCATCCCCAGGCCCAGAGCAATGAAGACTCGTGGCTGGTGGAAGATCTGCGCTGCTATTTCCATGACATCCACCTCTCTGGTGGGTCAGTTTCTTTGACTCTATCCTGCAGCTCGACCACTTCTAGTTCAGTGCCCTCCTTCTCCAGTCCCCAGGAATCTCCCTGAGGAGACTCCACCGCACCCTGTCTCCCTTCTCTTGTCCCCTGTTCCTCCCATCCCCAGACAGACCTGGCAAGCAGAGGAATGAACAGGCAGCAACTGACAGAGACCTTGGTTGAAACACCAGGATGCTCAGTGACTCTGGGAAGATCCCTGGCTCTCTCTGGCTGCTGAAGTCTCTTTCAGCTGTTTGTGGTGGAAATGCAACCCTGTATGTTCTAAGGAAAGAAAGCGAATCAATTGATAGTAAAGTCCAAGGAGGGTGTCTTCAGGCCCAGCTGGATCCAGGTCTTAAACGATGTCAGCAGAAATCTGTCTTCGTCTTTCAGTTCTGTGTTTATCTGTGATGGCTTCACTCTCATCATGGTAAAGATGAATGCCAGAAACTCAACCCCCATGGAAAAGTGACCTCATTCACAACATTTCCAGGGAAAGATACAGGATTCCCTTTAATTTCCCTTGCCTGGGTCATGGGACCAATCTCTGTGTCCCTGAGACGCTGAGTGCCCTGAGAAGCATAGGGTCCTCTGAGCTATTGTTTTGGGGCTCAGAGCAGCTGGATGGTTAAGAACTCAGGCCCCGGATTCAGACAGACCTGGGCTGGAGTCTCAGGCTTAGCGTCTGGGAGACTGTTGGCAAATGACTTCATCATTCAGAGCCTCCGTTTCTGTACCTGGAATATGAGGATGGAAGAGAAGTCAGGTGAACATGGTATTTGGGATCCAAACAGGGAAAAACCCTTTCTATCCTTGCACCTGAGGGACCCCAATTGTCATGTATGGAGAGTGTGGGGAGGGAGCCCAGGAGGAGGCTGAGGACAGACGAGCGGCTGCTGGAGGTGATTCATAGGTTCAGGTCTGGATCCCTTCCTTGCAAGTCCTTCCCTCTGGCAGCCTGGAAGAGTGTGAATTGGGTCATTTTTGTGCCTGTCCAGATTCAGAGCTCGGAGGAAGGTCTCCTGTACACACAGGGCCAGGCCAGCACCTATGGGATGTGTGCCGTTGGTGGGTTGGACCCTGGCATGTGGTCACCCACATCTTCCACCCCACCTGCACCAAGCCTGTGCTCTTTGCTCCAGGTAGACACCTCCCTGGCCACAGCTTGCCCACTGCCATGGTCTCTGTGTTGCCTCCAGGTGGGCAGGTGACCAAGGTGCAGACAGAAGGGGCTGTGGCAGAGATGCCACTGCCTCCCTCTCACCCGGACTCCCACCTGCCTGACCTGAGGTCATGTCTGTGCAGTGTCTGCTGTATAGCCACGTCTGGTCACGTATGTTTCTACCTGGATTCTGGTTACAGCTGGGGTATGTTATACCTGGTGACACCTTGTGTATGTTTATACCTGAGCTCAAATGGAGATGGTCTCAGTCATGTCTGGGGCTCAGCTGTGGCCAAGGACATCTGAGGCATCTTGGAGTCTCTGATTCTTATGTGAGATGCCATTAGAGATTGTCTGGTTCTCCTGCTGGTCACGTCTGGGCCACATTTGGAGTTTGCCTGAGGTCTGGGACTCAGGGTCACTCTGAGAAATGCCTGAGACCTTGTGTGAGTCGTGTCTGATGCAGGTCTTAGAGTAGGTTTTGGTCTTGCCTGTTTCAGGTCTGTGATATAAGTGTATTAGGTCCTGTCTGGGGCACCCTGAGGTCATGTCAGATTGTCTTCAGGTCCATGGCAGAGCACGTGTTGTCATGTCAGGTTGTGTCGTGCATGTTGGGGCCCCGTCAGATGTCTCAGGAGAGGTCAGAGTGCTGGGGCAGATGTAACGTCCCAGGTCCCTGTAAAGGTGTTTTGTAAAGTGCTGGGCTATGTTTCGGTGTTTATAAGGGGCCATGTCAAGTCATGTTGGGGTATGTTGTGTCATGTTGCGGTGTGTCTAAGCATATAGAGTTGTGTCTATGGGCTCTGTCTTGACCGTATTCTGTGCTGCAGCCTGGTCTGTTCCACCCTCCCTTCCCCCCTCCTCCCAGTTTCCTGTGCTCTTGGCCCCATTCCTGCTATGCTGGGCTTGGAGGAGGAATGCAGGTTCCTGGCTGGGAGCCTCCACTCTCCACCAAAATCCCTCCCCTCGCCTTCTTCCTGGCCCCTGATGGTCCTCATTCATGTCAGCCACCGTCGCACCGAAGGACGTGCACTTCTACGACTTTCTGAAGCCCTGGCTGGGTGAGTAACTGTGAGTGAAGGGGGTTGGGGACACCCTTGGGGGCCCGGGGGAAGGTGCTGTCCTTGCCCACTCCCCGTGGCTGCCTCGGCTAGGGGACGGGCTCCTGCTGAGCGCCGGTGACAAATGGAGCAGCCACCGTCGCATGCTGACACCCGCCTTCCACTTCAACATCCTGAAGCCCTATATGAAGATTTTCACCAAGAGTGCAGACATCATGCATGTGAGTGTCTTGAACTCAGGGTCCCAGCTGGAGTCTTGGGGACAACGGGGACTCAGACACACCTTGTCTGTAATTCTGGCTCTTCTGCGTGGCTTGGGCCATTGTTCTTTCCTTCTGAGCCTCCATTTCCTTGGCTATAAAATGAGTATAATGTGATCCCTGCTTTGCAGGGTGGTAGAGATAACATAACGGAGCCATGTCCCTGGCACGTAGTAGGTGCTGAGAAGGTCATAGTTTCTATTTTACCTTCACAGAAACCATGGAATCTTGAGGCACGTTTGATGATAACGATGAATATCATGTGGTAGTTATTCCTGAGTCACAAATCACTTCAAAACAATAAGGGTTTAGTATGGACAGCAAGTCTGTGAGTCAGTTGGCTGGTTCCTCTGAATGTAGATGGGGTCACTCACGTATCTATAATCAGCTGTGGGTCAGATAGTGTTGGGCTGCACCCCACAGGCCTGCAGCCTCAAGACTGGAGAAAGAGCTGGAGTCAGTAACAGAGACATCAGTGGTTTAATGGACGGGGGCATCTTACACGTCTGAAGCAAGGTCCTGGGGTGACACCCCACCATGTGCGGCCCACAGCGGGAAGGACATGGCAGCAGTCTTCCTATGGGGGTGGATGGGTGAGAGGTTACCAGTTGTAGGGGAATTGACAACAGGTTGGCTCATAAGTTACCAAGGAAACCAGCAGAGGAGCATACCCCTCACTACCCCTTTGATAAGCTATCATGGTGGAGATGTTTTGATCTAAATATTAGCACAATGACTATCTGGGGCTGGGGGCGAGTATTTAGGCAGTTACTGATTAGGCTCTATGATTAAGAGGGAAGGTCAGCCACGTGAATAGGGTGTAGGTGAAACAAGGACTGGTCAAGCAAGGGATGTACAGAGAACAAGAGGACAACTACCTTGGGCGGCCTGACCATACAGATACGAAGCATTGCTGATCTGGGGTCAGTCCTCTCACATGTTTGGAGCTTGGTTGCCTGCAAGCTGACCTAGGATGACCTCAGCTAGGGCAACTAGACTTCCTTTCATGTGATCCTCTCCCTTCAGAAGACATCTCAGGCTGGTTCAAATGGCAGAGGCAGGGTTTGAAAAGACTGAGAGGAAGCTGCAGTGCCCGTGGGGTCTAGGTTTGGGATGATCACCTCATTATTTTCACCATAGTCTATTGGCCAAAACAAGTCCAAGGCCAGCTCAGAATCGAAGAATGGTGAAGTAGGCTGCACCTCCTAATAGAAGTTACTGAAAAAATACATTGCAAAAGGTTTGGATATATACATGGGAATGGAGTAGTGGACGTAGGATTTTGTGAAGCACCTCAGATTTTTCCATGCCTGCAAGCTGACAAGGGAGCTTGTTACTCTTTTGTGGCGTCTGCCAGAAGTCCTGAGACTCCTGGGTCAGAGACAAAGGACAATGTATTACTTTTGGCACAGAAAGCAGCCTGTGCTTCTTGTTGGTTTGCATTCTTCTTCCAAGTCACCAAATACCCTGAGGATGACACAGGTGGGCTTCAATAGATGCCTGCTCGGATAGTATGTTGTATTACAAGGGAAGGAGCCCTAGGTTTAGAGACTATGACTTTTATAGCAATGAAAAGCAAGCCTGGTATTTGTCCAGGGGGAGACATGGAAACAGGAGGGAAGGGGGCAGGGCACAACCTTTAAATGAATGACATAGCCAGAGGACATGACATAAACGGAATAGAACCAAATAGATCCAAGATGGCGGACGAGTCGACTTCCACTAGACCTTGAGCCTCAATATACGCTCATTGTAACACATCAGCTTGCTAAATGACACACCCACAAGTGCCATGACAGTTGGAAGCCTGACCATAAAGGTCAAAAAGTGAGCAGTAGCCCAATTTCTGGAAATCCCCACCCCTTCCCCCAAATAGCTGGAATACTCCTCCCACTCATTAGCCTATGAAATGACCCACCCCTATAAAAACTGACAACCCAATACCCTGGGGCCGCTCTCACCTTCTGAGATGGCTCACACTTTGTCTGTGGAGTGTGCTTCTCCCAAGGTCTCTTGCCTTCTGAGATGGCCCACACTCTGTGGAATGTGTTTCTCCCTAAATAAATCCTCTTCTTACCGATCACTTTGTCTCTCACTGAATTCTTTCTGCAATGAGACATCAAGAACCTGAGCTTCATTAAGTCCTGAGACCAAGCGTGTGATTTCAGTTAAAAGACCATGGGTTCAATCTGGGTTACAAGGTTTCAACATGACCTCACTCCTCAAGGTTGTTTGCTACAAACACAACTCTGAGAAATAGCCCAGGTAAAGAACATCAGAGTCTTGCAATTTTTTGGCATACCCAGCAAAAATGTGCAGGGGTACTCAGGACCCATGGAGGACTACCTCTCTCAACATAGGGGACATTTTCCTAATCAACTTATAACAATGAAGATGATGGAAGCTAACATTTGTTGAGCACTTACTTTACGCAATAAGTTGACCAAGGGTACAAAGAGTATAGCGGGCAGAGCCAGGATTTAAAAACCCAGATCTCCTGACTCTCAGCCGTGGTAACTTCATGCCCTAATAGTAACAGCTTTCACACCTACCCAGGTCTGGTCCTCCCTGGGGTTGTGTGCCTGGGCCCAGGAGTCAGAATCTGGGGGAGTGCATCTTGGTGTTTAGGGGTTAGGGAGGGGTCAGGGGAATCAGTTCCCAGCCACAGCTCTGTCCCCTTCTTTGTCCAGGCCAAGTGGCAGCACCTGGTCACAGAGGGCCACACCCATCTGGACATGTTTGAACACATCAGCCTCATGACCCTGGACAGTCTGCAGAAATGCGTCTTCAGTTTCGACAGCAATTGCCAGGAGTGAGTCTCAGCCCAGGGCCCGGGAATATGAGCCATAGACCCAAGGGAGTAGATGGGGGAGGGAGGACTGACCAGGGAAATCAGAAGGGCCTTCCTGGAGGAGGTGGGTCAGAGCTGGACATTGAAGGACAGGGAAAGGGAAAGAAAAGGAGCTAACCTTTCAGGTAGGTAGAACTGTTTGATAAAGGCCAGGAGGGTAGGATGAGCAAAGTGTGTGCAACAGTGAGGAGACACCATGGAAATTTGGAAGTTTGGAGGAGTGGGCAGGGTTATATCTTAAGGACATTCTGAAGTCAGACATAGAGGATATGAACTTTATCTGAAGTTTCCTGGGAGCCAGGGAATGTGTTTGAGCAGATGAAGTTCTTGGTTAAATTTGAGCTTGGAAATCTGACTCAATAGAAGACCAACTGTCATGTAGACACTGAATGTTGTTGATATTGGATGTAAGGAGAATAGGGAAGGGCTGTTCCATTGACCAGCTAGCAGAGGATAAGTTCTGAGCCGTGTGGACAGTTTGGGGAAGGAGAAGGGGCAGGTACTGGCTGAGAGACAGAGGGGAGAAGCATGATATCTAAGCTGTGCTCTGGGTGCCTGGGGCATGGAGGCAGCTCACAGAGATGGGATGTAGGAGAGAAGAGTCTGGGGAGTCTCATGTCCTGGCTCCACCCCACACTGTGTCTGTGGGCCATCTGTTCTTGGAGACTCAGTTTCCTGAAGGGAGGTAGCTCTCGGCTTCTGGGTTTCAGGTGTTTTATGTTGTTGGCTTCCTTCATGCTCTCATCCTGCAGGAAGCCCAGTGAATATATCGCTGCCATCTTGGAGCTCAGTGCCCTAGTGGCAAAGCGGCACCAGCAGATCTTCCTGAACGTAGACCTCCTGTACTACCTCACCCCCGACGGGCGGTGCTTCCGCAGGGCCTGCCGCCTGGTGCACAACTTCACAGATGTTGTCATCCAGGAGCGGCGGCGTACCCTCCCCAGTCAGGGTATTGATGACTTCCTCAAGGCCAAGGCTAAGTCCAAGACCTTGGACTTCATTGATGTGCTCCTGCTGACCAAGGTAGGCTCCTCTGGTATCTGAGCAGAAGTATGAGAATGGACCTCGATTTGATCAAAGAGCTTGGACGGGATGCAGAGGGTACTGGGGAGCCATGTGAGGTGCTTGAGGGAGGGATGGGTCAGGGATAGTTTTAGAGATGAGTGTGTGGAATCCCCCTGCAGGGGATTGCTGAGTCTGAAACTGTGAAGTCCTGAGATTTTACTCTACTTACAAGCTAATAAGTTAGTCTACCACAGAGGCAGACTGTATATATACATGTATGTATATATACAAAACTCTGGATCAGAGCAGCCCATTTATGGCTTATAGCAGTAACAGTAGCCAGAGTAGAATTGTAGCTATGGTTCCCCATTCCTAAATTTCTCTGAGGGCTCCATAATGTTTTACCTATACATGCAGCCATGCTTGCATTGCAGGATAAGTACCTCCAGGTTTTGAACTTTAGAATTTATGCAGGACATCTGCCCCTTCTTCCTTACCAGGGGGAAGGAGAGGGGGAGAGAGAGAGAGAAGGAAAGGGAACAGGAGGGGAGGGGAGGGGAGGGGAGAGGAGAGAAGAGAAGAGAAGAGAAGAGAAGAGAAGAGAAGAGAAGGGAAGAGAAGGGAAGAGAAGAGATTGTTCTTGAACTTGAACAAATCCTCGTGGGAGAGAAGGCAAAGTCTATAGATTCTACAGGTTTATAACCCGTTCCTTATTCCCAGGAGAGATAAGGAATCCCTGGATTTACTATGCTAACAGATGAGCAAATGGCTTTGGGGCCATGCTCAAGCTATAGCTTCCAAGTCAAGTTGCCACTCAATCATCCTGTAACCCAGGTTGCATCATGTAGAGACATGAAAATATTTATAGATCATTGATTCCTTTCACCAGGGACAATTCAGGAGGCAAAGAGGTCAAGAGGAGGCCTGTGGGGTGGGCCCTCGTGTGATAGCAAGCAAACGAGGTCTAGGAGTTCAGGGTGGGCTTGGGTTTCTGGATGGATAATGGAGGTTGAGATTGTCTCAGTTTAGGCTCAGGGGCCTTCAGTGATTCTGGAGATCTTGCTTTCTCTCCAGGATGAAGATGGGAAGGGATTATCAGACGAAGATATCCGAGCTGAAGCTGACACCTTCATGTTTGAGGGTGAGGGTCCCAGTGTGAGACTACAGACGGGAAGGGGTCTCTCCCCCACCAAGGAACTTGGCGAGTGGACCCTAGATCACCCCATCACTCCCCATCCTCCCCATGGGCCTTACTGTGAGGGTGCTGTCCGCCTTCTCGTGCTGAAGTAGCTCAGAGACCCAAGCTTTTCTGATGCCCCTCAGGCCATGATACCACAGCCAGCGGCCTCTCCTGGGTCCTGTACAACCTTGCAAAGCACCCAGAATACCAGGAGCGCTGCCGGCAGGAGGTGCAAGAACTCCTGAGGGACCGTGAGCCTAAGGAGATTGAATGGTGAGTGCAGGTCCTCCTGGTCTTTTTCTGAGCCCCTCACATTGGCCTTGCACCCTGGCTGGGGAAGATGGGAAATCTTTTTGTGATTCTGTCATTATTGCTTAGTGGGAATAGGAGAAGATCCCAGAGGCAGGGTCTAGTACCCAGTATGTATAACAGGGGAAAGTTTGCAGGCTCTTGGGACAGAAAGACCTGGATTTCTGAGAGAATTAGTGACAATGTGTGAGGGCTGATGATGCCACTTAGCACATATTCAGTAAGTGAACTTCCTCTCCACTCCCTTACTTTTCTCTCTGAATCACATGTTTTCAAACATCTTCATCCCTGAGTGTTTTCTGATCTCCTGTCCCCTAATTCTTCATATTATTTAGTCCAGGATTCACAGGGAATACCCGAGGACGAAAGTCATTCAACTCCTGTCCAGGAACAAATGCGTCTTCATCCATCCAGTTCCCATTTAGGAAACACTGCCAAACTGCCTTCTATCCCCAATTCTATGCCATTTCCAACCCTTTCCAGCCCCATTCTGTGTCCTGGAGACTCAGGAAGGACCCAGACCCAGTCTTTGCCTTCCAGGAGCTCCCAGCCTGGTGAGGAATAGCCCCAGGTCAGGACACTCCCAGTGTACATGGGCAGTGCTGGGGTTTAGAGTGAGAGAGGCAAAGTCGAGGGTGGATAAAAGTGCCTCAGCTGAGACCCTGAAAGATGATCAGTAGATATCTGGATGCATTTGAGATGCAGTTAGGTCAAAGAGACAGCCGGGCAAAAATGAAGTGATGTGGGGAAGGGGAGAAAGAGACAGAGAAAGAGAGACAGAGAGAGAGAAATGAGTGAGGTAGGAGGTTTAAATGAACATATGATTGGCTTGTGGAAAACAGATTACTTCATAATATTAACACACACTATCCCAGAGTGTGGAATGAATACCCATTTTTGTATATTCAAATAATCTTTAGGTTTTTAATAGAGTTTAAAATTTTAGTATAGAGATCTTATGCAGCTTTTGCTAAATTAACCCTTAGATACTCTGGTTGCTATGGTGAATCATCTAGTCTGTCTGTATTGAGAAATATTTATAAGTTCATTTGGAATACATTCACATTTCTTGTTAATTTTAATCCAGATATTTTATATCATCATCATCATTTCTTTCATCATCTATTCTTTCTAATACAAAAACTGATAATTTATGGATATAAATTTCTTGTGCAGTGAACGTAGTAAATGCTAAATATGGAGTCCCATATCAATAGGAAAAATAAAGATCATTTAATAAAAACTTGGAACAACTGGAGAGCTACCTGGAAAAAAGTGAATTCAACCTGCTCTTATGTCATAAGAAAATAACATCTACATGAATCAAATATTTAAAATAAAAACTAAAGGAGTCTTAAAGGCTCTAGAGGAAACCATGGGAAATTATTTTATAGCTCCAGAGGAGGAAAGGCCCTGTTTTGGACACTGGGCCCAAGAGATGTACAAGAAGAGATTGTTATGCTGTTACATGAAAAAGATACAGAGCAGTGTGTATAGTACATAGTATGCTACTATATATATATTTTTTTAATGCAAAAAAGTACCTCTGGAAGGATACATATAAAATAATCACTAGGCAAACTGTGAGGAGGGGAAATGAGGGCTGTTGGGCCATGGGAGTGGTGTTTTGTAGTTTTCCAATTTTGAACTAGTTAACTGTATCAACTATTAAGAATTTAAAACACCACACAAAATGAAGGGGACTAAAGAAAAAGAATTCAGTCCCCTTACTGAATCTTATCTTCGATGCTTATAAAAGCTTTCCAGTGAATTCTCTCGTTTTCTAAGTATAAAATCATTATCTGCCGAAAATGACGTATTTACCCCACATTTCAAATGGCATTGCTCTCCTTTTTCCTTTGTCTAACTGCATTAGCTAGTATCTCTAATGCTGTAATAAATAAGAGTCAACAGTGAATCCGATCTTTTGTTTCTTACTCATTTGCCTTTTGATTTTGCTATCTTGCCATAAAGAATATTTTATTTTTATAAGAATTTGTAAACGTTTTTATGGTTGGCTTTTCGATGTTTTGCTTAGAAAAACTTCTAAAAATATCTCACTAAATTTTGTCTGGTTCTTCTGTGATATTGCTTTTCTTTCTTTCTTTCTAAGAACCATTTTATTGAGGTATGATGGACAAAGAAAAAACTGTACCTATCTAATGTATACAACTTAATGTGCTTGGAGATATTTGATCCATCTGCAATTTTGTTATAGGGAGAGAGGATCTCATGGGACAGCAGGAGGGCTGGGGTTGGGGGAGGCGATGTCTCTGTTTTTGCTCCCTGGATAATTGTCATGGGGATTCCTTAGGGACGATCTGGCCCAGTTGCCCTTCCTGACCATGTGCATCAAGGAGAGTCTGCGGTTGCACCCTCCAGTCACAGTCATCTCCCGCCGCTGTACCCAGGACACTGTGCTCCCAGATGGACGGGTCATCCCCAAAGGTGCCCACGATGACTAGGGGAGGAGGTTCCTGGTCAGAAAGAGGGGCCCAATCAGGTGGCATGGACCTAGTTCTGACTGGTCCCTCCTCTCCCACAGGTGTTATCTGCCTCATCAGTATTTTCGGGACCCATCACAACCCATCGGTGTGGCCAGACCCTGAGGTGCTGCCTCCCCTACCCCCCACCTCCCTCATCCTAGCCCACTCCCCTCGGGGGCCCTAGAGGAGGGCACAGGGTTCTGGCTTAGTAAATCAGACATCACCTCCCCCCATTATAGAAACATCTGCCAAGTAGCCCTGTCTTGCGTTGCCCCCAGGTCTATGACCCTTTCCGCTTTGACCCAGAAAACATCAAGGGGAGGTCACCTCTGGCTTTTATTCCCTTCTCCGCGGGGCCCAGGTGAGGACGGGGCATCTGAGGTGGGAATGGAGTGGTGGGCGCAGGGGTCTGGGACTGAAATTCCAGCCTTGATTTTGGGGGCCAGGAAGAGGGAAAATTTAAGATGTTCAGAGTTTCCCTCCGCTCCATTGGACGTTATGGGTAAGGGTCTGGGGAATGGTGGTGGGCCCGAGGAGGGGTCCGAGGTGTGTTGAGAGCCCTGTTCCCCTGTCTGCTGATCGGAGTTCAGGACTTGGAGTGTGGGCTAAGCTCTGGGGATATGTAAACCCACGTGGGGGTTCCAGGCACGGTTAGCCTCCTTCTCCATCCCTGTTGGTGGGGATGGGGGTTGTGGGCCAGATACCCGGTGCGGTGGGGCCCGGATGTGGGTTCCGGGCGCAGTCAGAGCTCCCGCTCTCGCCCACAGGAACTGCATTGGGCAGTCATTCGCCATGACAGAGATGAAGGTGGTCCTGGCGCTCACGCTGCTGCGCTTCCGTGTGCTGCCGGACAAGGAGGAGCCACGCAGGAAGCCGGAACTGATCATGCGCGCGGAGGGCGGACTTTGGTTGCGTGTGGAGCCGCTGAGTGCAAGTCAGCAGTGACCCGCCACCGTCTGGCCTGCGATCCACCCTGACCCTAGACACCTCACTTTGCAGATTCCTAGGAATAAAACTGTGCTGCCATGTCTGCCCCAGTCTCATTGAGAGGGGGGCTTGGGGCCTGGGGGGATCCAGGCGGGTCTGAGAGGCTATGAACCTGGGGGGGGCGGGGGAAGGGGGTGGGGAGGGGGTGGATGTTGATGTGGTAGCTTGAGCTCCATCTTGGATCACAAGGTCAAGGATACTCTTTAGGGAAGGTGGAGCAGAGAGCTAGATGCCGTCAGGTTCAGATGACGCTGGATCCACCACTCCCTCCTATAGTGGTCACCATCCCAGTCTGCCATTTATTTACTAGCTGCTTGGCTTGGGGAAAATCATGTCTCTCTCTAAGCCTCAGTGCCTTTATTACATAATAGTAGCCACCTTATTGCGGGTTGTGGAGATTTATAAGCAAGCATTAGCAAAATGACTGACTCAGTATCTGGTAAGCATCAGTACTCAATAAGGGTTCATTTCTTCCCTACTTTTTGCATCACTTTCTCAAATTTAAAATGTCTTAAAGTTATAAAAGTTATATTTAAGTTTTGGGACGTGTGGAAACCTGCCGTTGAAGGTAACTGTCATTAGAAGATTCAGTAAATTCAAAATCTCCATAGTTACATCTGTTACATAGTTACAATGGGCTTTGATGTGAAGCTGGTCCGAAGCTAGGAACCGAAAAAAAATTTTTTTCCCTCGGAGAGGCATGACCCAGGACTTCATTTTCATCTAGGAAGTGGAGGTCAAGAAGGTCCACAATAGTGAGAGGAGGTGGAGGGGGCAGGAGTGGGGGGGGGGGGCCCACTTCCTTCAGCACCTGGGACAGCAGCTGCCTCAGGACTTGCCCCAATCAGGCTGTAGGAGGTCCTGGGATAGAGTCCTAGTCTCAGAGCCTTTCAGGGGCCAGAAGACTTACTGGTTGCAAAATTAGAAAGAAACACTGTAACATGAAATGAGGAAATATTTACTATATTCTAAGCTGAAAATCACATATGTTTTCCTTTGCCTTCAGAGTTCTTATTCAAAATGTTTTTCTTTTCCCCCAAATGATACCTTGCCATAGAAGAAAATACAAATAATAAAGAGTAAGAAATAAAAATCATATCCGTAATCCAAGCATGTCAAAGCAATCACTGTTCATATTCTCTCACATATACTGCCAAATTTTAATTTTATATGTAATTTTATACAAGTAAAAATTTTAATTTACATCTAAATGTATCACATTTACATATAATCTCCTTTTTAAAATTACTATTATACTGACTAACAAGCACATAGAAAGATACTCAACATCATTCGTCATTAGGGAAATGCAAATCAATGACACAGTGTGATATCACTTCACACCCACTAGGACGGCAAGAATATAAAACAATGGAAAATAACAAGGGTTGGTGAAGATGTGGGGTAATTGGAACCCTCATACACTGCTGGTGGGGATGGAAAATGGTGCAGCCACTGTGGGAAACAGCCTGGTGTTTCCTCAATGAATTAAACCTAGAATTACCATATGACCCTGCCATCCTGTGCCTAGGTATGCACCCAAAAGAATTGAAAGCAGGGTTTAAACAAAAAGTTGTACATGGCCCTTCATAGTGGCACCATCCACAATTGCCAAAAGTTGGATATTTGGGAAACAGTTCAAATATCTGTTAACAGATGAATGAATAAATAAAATGAGGTATATCCATAACAAGAAATATTATTGGGTCATAAAAAAGAAGTGAAGCACTCATGCATGCTACAACATGAATGAACTTTAAAAACATTATGGTAAGTGAAAGGAGTTGGACACAAAAGGTCGTATATTATATGATTCCATTTATATGAAATGTGCAGAATAGATACATCCATAGAGATAGATTCAGGAGCTGGAGGGTGGAGGGGGAAATAATGACTGCTAATGGGTACAGGTCTGCTTTGCAGGTGATGAAAATATTTTGGAACTAGATAGAGGAGAGGTGGTGGTTGCACACTGTTGTGAATGTACTGGATGCATGGAATCGATGCTTTAATGTTATGAATTTCAGGAATGAATGAATTTTATGTTATGTGAGTTTTATCTCAACATAAAAAATGTTATTTTATCTTACATTTTTCTTGTTAATCTGGGGTTTTCATATAATAATGTATTGTGGACGTCCTTCAACAGCATAAAATCATCTTGGGGGTCTTTAAAACCTTTGCGTTAAGTATTCAAGCCATTCTTTATTTTTGTAAATAGCATTATGTCAGGAAATCATTTAGTTTGTCTCACTTTGCAAGAATTCTCTTTATGCACCTTAATAAGCTTGAGATATCACAACCAATTACATATTGAGTTACTCTTAATCACATAACTTTTGGTGTAGAAATTTCATTTTTATAGCAATAGATACACATGCATTCATGTAAGGTGTGGGTGTCATTAAACACTTTTCATACAACACATAAGGCTTGATGACTCCACAGACACTGATTTTGGTCCTATTAACAGAAGTAGATCACTGAGGGGAGAAGGTTATGACACTTCAGCTCCCCCAGGTAAACACTGATTTCATCCTCACACCAATCTTATAGATTGGAGAGATTAACTCACTTGCTCAATGTCACTCAGTTGATGAGTGGTAGAGTGGGGGTAAGTTTGGTCAGCTTGGCTTCAGAATTCATGCCTTAGCTTCCAAGGAAGCAATTTTCAAGGTATCTCAGCCCCAGGTGCATCAGATCACCTGGAGAACAACTGCCGGATTACTAGAAGACACTCTTGGATGAGTGGTGCCTAACTTTTTAAATGTAGTGTTTTTGACGGGGGATTCATTCACTCATGTACAAAATAAGATGCTCAGTGAAAATACTTGTCCTCCATATGTCCTTTGTTTTCCCAGTTTTTTCACCTTTAGGTAAATACTTTTTGTATATCATTTCACAGTATATTTATGCAAATAATATATGTGCTTAGTTACCCTCAGCCTCATTTTAAAACTGTATGTAAATTTACAAAATTTACTAAAAGTAAAGTTAGCTCTATTTGGTGTACAGTTCTGAGATTTGAAATGTCTAGGGTTGTGTAACCACCACTACCATAGTCACCCTTGATAGTCAAAAACTTTTCACCCCACCTCCTGCCAAACACTGATCTATTCTCCATCCCTGTAGTCTGGCTTCTTTCACCTAATAACACATTTATGATTCATTCATGTTGCATGCATCAATACTTTGTCTTTTTATGGCTAAGTAATATTCCATAGTATGGTGAGCCACATTTTCTTCACCAGTTGGAGGACATGTGGATTGTTTTCAATGTTGTGCTGTCATGAATAAAGCTACTATGAATATTTGTGTACAACCGTTCACTGCTCTTGGAATGGGAGGGCTGGGTCATATTACATGTGTACGTTTAACATTAGAAGAAACAACCAAACTTTTTCCAAAGTGTGCCACTTAAAATTTTTAATTTCATTAAAATTCCCAGCTTTATTGAGATATAATTGACACATAACATTTCCGTGTAAGGTGTACAACACGTTGATTTAATACGTTTATAGCTTAGAAAGTGATGCTACATAGTATTAGCTACCACCTCTACCCCATCACATACTCACCATTTATTTTCTGCGGTCAGAACATTTAAGATCTACTCTTTCAGGAACATTCAAGTTTCTGACACAGTACCATTAGCTGTAGTCACCATACTGTACATTAGATCCCCAAACTTGTTAATCTTATAACTGGAAGTTTGTATTCTTTGACCAGTATCTCCCCATTTATCCAACCCCCAGTAACCATCACTCTACTCTGTTTCTTTGAGTTTGTCTTTTTTAGAATCCACATATAAGTAATATCATACAGTTCAGTTATCCCTCAGTATCTGCGAGGGATGGCGGGATTGGTTCCAGGACTCCCCGTAGATACCAATAATTGGGGATGCTCAAATCCCTCATATAAAATAGTGTAGCATTTTCATACAACCGACACATATCCTCCTGTATAATTTAAATCATCTCTAGATTACTTATAATGCCAAATACAATGTAAATGTAAATAGTTTCTGGTACACAGCAAATTCAAGTTTTGCTTTTTGGAATTTTTTGGACTTCCCCCTCCCCCGAATCTTTTTGACCTGGGATTTGTTGACTATGCAGATGCAGAACACGCAGATATGGAAGGCTGCCTGTATTTGTCTTTCTCTAACTTATTTCACTTAGCATAATGCTCTCAAGGTCCAACCACGTTGTCACAAACGAGCAGGTTTTCCTTCTTTCTCCTGGCTGAATAATATTCCATTGTGTGTGTGTGTGTGTGTGTGTGTGTGTGTGTGTGTGTATCACATCCTCTTCATCCATTCATCCACTGATAGACAGTTAGTTTGTTTACATATCTTGGCTATTGTGAATAATACTGCAATGAAGATGGGAGTGCAGATATCTCTGTGAGATCCTGATTTCAGTTTTGCTGGATCATACCGCAGTTTTATATTTAATTTTTTGAGGAATCTCCATACTGTTTTCCATAGGTGTCCGTGTCATTTAAAATTCCTATTGTTAATGTGTGAGAGTTCTGGTTGCTGCCCATACTCACGGGCACCTGGAAGTGTCAGTTTTTCCCCAACCATTCTTATGGGTGTGCAATGATATGTCCCTGTGATTTTAGTTTGCATTTCCTAATGACTAATAATGTTGAACAATTTTTCATGTGCCTATTGGCCATCCATATATCTTCTGTGGTAAAGCACCTGTTCACATCTTTTGCCCATTAATTTTCCTTGGATTGTTACCTTCCACTGTTGCATTTTACATACAAATCCTTTGTCAGATATGTGATTTGCAAGTTTTTTTTCCTAGTGTGTGGTTGGTCTTTATCTTAAATTTCTTTCACAGAGCAAAATTTTAAAATGTTTATAAAGTGAAGTTTATCCATTTTTTCATTTTATGATTATGCAGTTGGTGTTATATATAAGAACTCTCTGTTTAACCTAAGGCCACAAAGATTCTCTTCTATGTTTTCGTCTAAAAGTTTTACATTTTTACATTATTTATAGTTCTATGGTTCATATTAAATTAAATTTTGTATAAAATGTGAGGTACGGGATGACTTTTTTTTTTTTTTTTTTTGCATGTGGTTGTCGAATTTTTCCAGTGCTACTTACTGAGAAGACTATCCTTCGTACATTGACTTGCCCTGCAAGTTGTTAAAAAAAATTTCTGGACTCTGTATACTGTTCCATTGATTAATATGCCTTTGACCAGTATCACACTGTCATTATTACTACTGTTTTATACTATGTGTTGAAAGGGGTCTTGTAAATCCTTCAACTAAATTTTCCCTTTTCCGAAAAATTTTGCCACTGATAAATCCTTTGCATTTTCATGCACATTTTGTAATCAGCTTCTCTATTTCTGCAAAAGTCCTCCTGAGATTGTGATCTCATAGAATTGTAGACCGATTTGAATAGACTTAGCATCTTAACAATATCGACTCTTCTCCTCCATGAACATTGTATATCTCTCCATTAATTTGGGTCTTGTTGGATTTCTTTTATCAGTGTCTTGAAGTTTTCATCCAAGAAATCATGCACATATTTTGTTAGATTTATACCTGAGTATTTCACTTTTTCTGGTACATGATCCTTGAAAAAATGGTATTTGAAAACATTTTCCAATTGTTTATTACTAGTGTAGAGAAGGGTTGGCATGCATTTTCTGTAAAGACCCATATTGTAAATATTTCAGGCCTTACAGCCCTCCTCCTCTTCCTCTCCTTCTTTTGTAATTCTTTTAAAATATAAAACAATTCATTGCTTGTATATCTTAGAGAAACAGGGCACAGGCCAGACTTGGCCCATAGACCATAGTTTGCCACCCCCTGGAATATATAAATACAATTAATTTTTGTATATTAACCATGTATCCTGAAGTCTATTGGGTCATTCCCAATGGAATACAAATAACGCTGCTATTTCCTCCATCTTTGAAAAAAAATCCTTGCGCTTGATCCCACTTTCCCACCTGTTAACCCACAGTTTCTTTCCCCCACCATGAAGCTAACCCCTTCAAAGAGTTATCTATACTTGGGGTGTCAAATGTCTTTTCTCCCACTACAAATGGGCTTTGACCACTAAGGGCTGTGATGGTGAATGAATAAGGGACAGGGAGGAAGGGAGGCATGGACCCCATGGGTCCCCTGCTTAATTGTTAAGACACACCCAGGCCTGGTTCAGTCACTGGCTGTTGTGAGGTGTCCATTCCTCTTCTGAGTGTGTTGGAGGCTCCTTCTGCTAGAAGATTCGGAGACAACAAGCTCTAAGACATTCGGTCTCCATTAGTTCAATGTGTGTGTGTGACTATGTGACTGTGTGTGGGATTGTGTGTAAGTGTATGTGTGACTGTGAACACATATGTGTCATGGTGTGTGTATATGAGTGTATGCACGTAATTGTGTGCATGGTTACATGCATGCATATATTGTGCTTTGCACTCGTGTGTGTGCATGTGTGTGTAAAAGTGTGTATGTAGCTGCAAGCACACGTGGGTGTATGTAACTGTGTTTGTGTGTGTCTGTGTGTACACAGTGTGTATGTGTATGTGATTGTGTACGCAGTTGTGTGCATGTGTGGGTGAACGTGTGTGTATGTGTGTAAGGGTGTAAATGTATGTGTCTTGAAGTCACTGAACCACTGTAATGGTCTGCACCAGACTGTGTTCCTGAAAACAACTGCTGTGGGAGGCCTGTCCCCAGACCTCAGCCGTGCAGTGCAGGCAGGACATTCTGGAGAAATAATGCCTTTGGGAGCAGCTCTGACTAAGGACTTGTGGGTGTGTGTTCTCTGCTGTCCCCGAGAGGGACTGAGCCCCAGGTGCCACAGTGTGAGCTTTCTGGCTAAAGTACCCTTTACCTGCTGCCTTCCCTTCCCAGTCTCACTTCCACAGTGCCCTACTGGCATTTCCTGGGATTATTTCCAAGGAAATAATTTCCAAGGAATTTCCAAGGAAACAACTTGCAGTTGAATTCTTGCCTCAAGGTCACCTCCAAATAAAGTATTTGCACTTGAATCCTTGCATGAGGATCTACTTCCAGAGGATGCAAACTAAGACACACATAGGCTCGCTCCTCCAATCTCCAAGGGTCTGTTATTATTCCCTTTTTACAGAGGAGGAATGTGAGTCTCAGAGAGGGCAATTTACTTGCCCAAGGTCACACAGCTGGAGAGTGGCAAAGCTTAGCCTTGACCAGGAGCCCTCTGATCCCAAGCCAGTGCTTGCTCCTTTCTAAGGAGCCTCTTCCCTGCTAAGGGCAGAGGGAAAGAACAGGGGATGTTCATAGCCTGCAAGACAGCTGATGTGTGTGCCAGTAGGGGCTAAGGCTCATTGCTGGTGACTGTGTCCTCGTTCTGTCATAAAATAAGAGAAATAAGACAATTACTCATGCTTGGTGCTGACTGTGAGCTAGGGAGTATTGTAAGCACTTTACTCATTTTAATTTATTTGATTTTCACAACCCCCTTGTCATTACCCTCAATTTTCAGGTTAGAAAATTGAGGCACAGAAAAGTAAAGAGACATGCCCAAATTCACTCAGCTGGTGCTGATTTGAACCCTGGCACCTGGAGTCCTTGTTCTTAACCATGATGCCTTCTGCCTTCTACAGGTTGCATATATTGCATCCTGCCACCTCTCTGGCATGGCACTAAGCATGCAGTAGCATGGTACTATGCATAACACTAAAAATTTTTCCCTTTAAAAATATAATCTGTGGGACTTCCCTCGTGGTCCAGTGGTAAATAATCTGCCTAACAATTCAGGGGACTCGGGTTCAATCCCTGGGCAGTTAACTAAGATCCCACATGCCGTGGGGCAACTAAGCCCCCACATCGCAGCTACTGAGCTCACGCACCTCAACTAGAGAGCCTGCATGCCTCAAACTACAGAACCCACGTGCTCTGGAACCCACGTGCCACGGCTACAGAGCCCATGGGCCCTGGAGCCTGCGCACCACAACTAAAGAAGAGAAAAACCCCATGCCACAATTAGAGAGAAGCCCGAGTGCCACATAGAAGAGTCCATGTGCCTCAGCGAAGATCCCGCATGCAGCAACTAAGACCCGATGCAGCCAAAAATAAATTTAATTAATTAATAATAAAGAAATAAATCTAAAAAATATATAAATAATTTGTAATTACATAGATTAGTAATTATAATGAAAAATGTTTTGCAGGCTTCATCTAAGAAAAGGAAACAGTTGGGTAAATGTAGACATTTAGCAGAACCATTCTTCCTCCTACTCTGCCCTCCCATTCCAGGTGTTGGGTATAATTTTTCAATTTTTTTCTGTGCCTACACAAACATCAACACTCACATAACTGGATTGCTGAGGTGTCCCATCCCTTTGCAGAATGTAATAGTCGGGTCCTGGCAGAGACCTCAGATGGGCTACATGAGAGTGGCTTTAAGTAGGGGCCATTTACAAAGTATTGGCTGTGTAAATAAGGAATGTTGCCTGCCATCTAGTTCTACTAGGATTAAATCATTAGCCACTGCAGTTGCTAATTCAGGACAGAGACCAGGATGAGGAACTCTGCACATTGGGAAAACAGGCCTTTAGATAGTTTAGATATTTAGGAAAAATTTTATGAGCCTGAATTCTTGCATCCTCCCATACTTAGAAAAGTACTAAAATTATTAACTAAAAAATCTGTTCCTCATGACGACTAGCAGTAACCATCTACCATGCTGTATATTGGATTGCATGTACCCCTTAGCCAAAATCACATATATGCTGACCTCCTTCCTCACCTCTTTGGAGCAGTTCCTCAGAACTATCTGAGAGGCTGTCTCCTGGGCGACAGTCCTCAGTAATGTCCCTGAATAAAACTGAATCTCACTGCTCTGACGTTGTGCATTTTTTATTTCAGTTGACAGTGGGCCAAGGGAAACCATCAAGGCTAGTGTAGGCCCCTGGGGGCTAGCACCAGCTGAGAGCTGACACCACCCCCAGGCCAGGTAGTAGCTGTTCCTGGGACCCAGAGGGATTAGCTGAAGCTGAAAGCAGCAGTGGCCTTTGGCAGAGGATGGATGTCTGTCCTCTAATCCCCTCCGACTGCCTGCAGGTGCCTTCCACTGACCAAACATCATCTCCTTCTCTGACTCGGGCTGCAGGTAGGTGGCCAGACTCCTATTAAAACTGGGAAGAACAAACCTGACTCCACATTGGATCTAGGCCTTTGTCTCTAACCTTTGTGCTCTGTTGCCTGTGCTTAGTCGTGCTGGCTCTGCACCTTTGTAAAAGAATGTTGCCTTTAGCTGTTTTGCCAACAGTCTGCTTTCACTTTTAAGGTTCATTGGATTCGCTGGTAAAATAACCACTTGTCTCACACAAGTGAACAGCTTCAATCAAATCTTTAACAGGAGGAGCTTCAAGATGGCAGAAGAGTAAGACGCTGAGATCACCTTCCTCCCCACAAATACATCAGAAATACATCTACATGTGGAACAACTCCTACAGAACACCTACTGAACGCTGGCAGAAGACCTCAGACCTCCCAAAAGGCAAGAAACTCCCCACGTACCTAGGTAGTGCAAAAGAAAAAAAAAAGAAAAAACAGAGACAAAAGAATAGGGACAGGACCTGCCCCTCTGGGAGGGAGCTGTGAAGAAGGAAAGGTTTCCACACACTAAGCCCCTTTGCGGGCAGAGACTGCAGGTGGCGGAGGGGGGAAGCTTCGGAGCCGCGGAGGAGAGCACAGCAACTGGGGTGCGGAGGGCAAAGCGGAGAGATTCCCGCACAGAGGATCGGTGCCAACCGGCACTCACCAGCCCGAGAGGCTTGTTTGCTCATCCGCCGGGGCAAGCGGGGCCTAGAGTTGAGGCTTGGGCTTCGGTCGGATCGCAGGGAGAGGACTGGGGTTGGCGGCGTGAACACAGCCTGCAGGGGGTTAGTGCACCATGGCTAGCCGGGAGGGAGTCCGGGAAAAAGTGTGGAGCTGCCGAAGAGGCAAGAGACTTTTTCTTCCCTCTTTGTATCCTGGTGTGCGAGGACAGGGGATTAAGAGCGCTGCTTAAAGGAGCTCCGGAGAAGGGCGCCAGCCGCGGCTAAAAGCACGGACCCCAGAGACAGGCATGAGACGCTAAGGCTGCTGCTGCCGCCACCAAGAAGCCTGTGTGCAAACACAGGTCACTATGCACAGCCCCCTCCCTGGAGCCTGTGCTGCCCGCCACTGCCAGGGTCCTGTGATCCAGGGACAACTTTCCCGGGAGAACACACAGCACGCCTCAGGCTGGTGCAACGTCACGCCGGCCTCTGCCGCCGCAGGCTCGCCCCACACTCCATACCCCTCCATCCCCCTGGCCTGAGTGAGCCGGAGCCCCTGAATCAGCGGCTTCTTTAACCCCGTCCTGTCTGAGCGAAGAACAGACGCCCTCAGGCGACCTACACGCAGAGGCGGGGCCAGATCCAAAGCTGAACCTCAGGAACTGTGCAAACAAAGAAGAGAAAGGGAAATTTCTCCATGCACCCTCAGGAACAGCAGATTATATCCCCACAACCAACTTGAGGTACGCTGCATCTGTGGAATACCTGAATAGACAACGAATCAACCCAATTGAGGCGGTGGATCTGGAAGCAACTGTAGCCTTGGGGTTTGCTGTCTGTGACTGACTTGTTTCTGATTTTTATGTATATCTTAGTATAGTTTTTAGTGCTTGTTATCATTGGTGGATTTGTTTATTGGTTTGGTTGCTCTCTTCTTTGTTTTTATTAATTTTTTATTTTAATATTTTTTTATTTTTTAATTATCTAATTTTATTTATTTATTTTTTAATATTTTTCTTTCTTTCTTTTTTTCCTCCCTTTTCTTCTGAGCTGTGTGGTTCACCAGGTCTTGGTGCTCTAGCCTGGTGCCAGGCCTGAACGTCTGAGGTGGGAGAGCCGAGTTCGGGACTTTGGACCACCAGAGACCTCCCTACCCCACGTAATATCAATCGGCAAGAGCTCTCCAGAGATCTCCGTCTCAACGTTAAGACCCAGCTCCACCCAACGGCCAGCAAACTCCAGTGCTAGACGCCACATGCCAAACAGTTAGCAAGGCAGAACACAACACCACCCATTAGCAGAGAGGCTGCCTAAAACCATAATAAGTTCACAGACACCCCAAAACACACCACCGGACACAGCCCTGCCCACCAGAAAGACAAGATCCAGCCCCACCCACCAGAACACAGGCACCAGTCCCCTCCACCAGGAAGCCTACACAAGCCACTGAACCAATCTCACCCACTGGGGGCAGACACCAAAAACAACGGGAACTATGAACCTGCAGCCTGCAAAAAGGAGACCCCAAACACAGTAAGTTAAGCAAAATGAGAAGACAGAGCAATATGCATCAGATGAAGGAGCAAGGTAAAACCCACCAGACCAAACAAATGAAGAGGAAATAGGCAGTCTACCTGAAAAAGAATTCAAAGTAATGATAGTAAAGATGATCCAAAATCTTGGACAAAGAATAGAGAAAATATAAGAAACGTTTAACAAGAAACTAGAAGAATTAAAGAGCAAACAAACAATGATGAACAACACAATAAATGAAATTAAAAATTCTCTAGAAGGACTCAATAGCCGAATAACTGAGGCAGAAGAACAGAAAAGTGACCTGGAAGATACAATAGTGGAAATAACTACCACAGAGGAAAATAAAGAAGAAAGAATGAAAGGAATTGAGGACAGTCTCAGAGACCTCTGAGACAACGTTATATGCACCAACATTTGAATTATAGGGGTCCCAGAAGAGGAAGAGAAAAAGAAATGGTCTAAGAATATATTTGAACAGATTATGGTTGAAAACTTCCCTAATATGGGAAAGGAAATAGTCAGTCAAGTCCAGGAAGCACAGAGAGTCCCATACAGGATAAATCTAAGGAGAAATATGCCAAGACACATATTAATCAAACTATCAGAAATTAAATACAAAGAAATAAATTAAAAGCAGCAAGGGAAAAACAACAAATAACATACAAGGGAATCCCCATAAAGTTAACAGCTGATCTTTCAGCAAAAACTCTGCAAACCAGAGGCGAGTGGCAGGACATATTTACAGTGATGAAAGGGAAAAACCTACAATCAAGATTACTCTACCAAGCAAGGATCTCATTCAGATTCAATGGAGAAATTAAAACCTTTACAGAAAAACAAAAGTTAAAAGAATACAGCACCACAAAACCAGCTTTACAGCAAAGGATAAAGAAACTTCTCTAGGCAGGAAACACAAGAGCAGGAAAAGATCTACAAAAACAAACCCAAAACAATCAAGAAAATGGTAATAGAAACATACTTATCAATAATTACCTTAAATGTAAATGGATTTAATGCTCCAACAAAAAGACATAGACTGGCTGAATGGATAAAAAATCAAGACCCGTATATATGCTGTCTACAAGAGACCCACTTCAGACCTAGGGACACATACAGACTGAAAGTGAGGGGATGGAAAAAGATATTCCATGTAAATGGAAATCAAAATAAAGCTGGAGTAGCAATACTCATATCAGAAAAAATAGACTAAAATAAAGACTATTACAAGGCACAAAGAAGGATACTACATAATGATCAAGAGATTAATCCAAGAAGAAAATATAAGCATTGTAAATATTTATGCACCCAACGTAGGAGCACCTCAATACATAGGGCAAATGCTAACAGCCATAAAAAGGGAAATTGACAGTAATGCAATAATAGTAGGAGACTTTCACACCCCACTTTCACCAATGGACAGATCATCCAAAATGAAAATAAATAAGGAAACACAAGCTTTAAAAGACACTTTAAACCAGATAGACTTAATTGATATGTATAGCACATTCCATCCAAAAACAACAGAATACACTTTCTTCTCAAGTGCTCATGGAACATTCTCCAAGATAGATCATATCTGGGTCACAAATCAAACCACGGTAAATTTAAGAAAATTGAAATCATATCAAGTATCTTTTCCAACCACAATGCTATAACACTAGATATCAATTACAGGAAAAGATCTGTAAAAGAGACAAACCCATGGAGGCTAAACAATATGCTACTAAATAACCAAGAGATAACTGAAAAAATCAAAGAGGAAATCAAAAAATACCTAGAAGTAAATAACAAAGAAAATATGACGACCCAAAACCTATGGGATGCAGCAAAAGCAGTTCTAAGAGGGAAGTTTATAGCAATGCAGTCCTACCTCAAGAAAGAGAAACATCTCAGATAGACAACCTAACCTTAGACCTAAAGCAATTAGAGAAAGAAGAACAGAAAAGCAAACAAACAAAAAAAAAAATACAAAAGTTAGAAGGAAATAAATCATAAAGATCAGATCAGAAATAAATGAAAAAGAAGTGAAGGAAATGATAGCAAAGATCAATAAAACCAAAAGCTGGTTCTTTGAGAAGATAAACAAAGTTGATAAACTATTAGCCAGACTCATCAAGAAGAAAAAAGAGAAGACTCAAATCAATAGAATTAGAAATGAAAAAGGAGAAGTAACAACTGACATGCAGAAATACAAAGGATCACAACAGATTACTACAAGCAACTATACGCCAATCAAATGGACAACCTGGGAGAAATGGCCAAATTCTTAGAAAAACACAACCTTTCAGGACTGAACCAAGAAGAAAGAGAAAATATATACAGACCAATCACAAGCACTGAAATTGAAACTGTGATTTTAAAACTTCCAACAAACAAAAGCCCAGGACCAGATGGCTTCACAGATGAATTCTATCAAATATTTAAAGAGCTAACACCTTCTCAAACTCTTCCAAAATATAGCAGAGGGAGGAGCACTCCCAAACTCATTCTACGAAGTCACCATCACCCTGATACCAAAACCAGACAAGGATGTCACCAAAAAAAGAAAACTACAGGCCAATATCACTGATGAACATAGAGGCAAAAATCCTCCACAAAATACTAGCAAACAGAATCCAACAGTACTTTAAGAGGATCATACACCATGATCGAGTGGGGTTTATCCCAGGAATGCAAGGATTCTTCACTATACACAAATCAATCACTGTGATAAACCATATTAACAAGTTGAAGAGGAAAAAACATATGATCATCTCAATAGATGCAGAAAAAGCTTTTGACAAATTTCAACACCCATTTATGATAAAAACTCTTCAGAAAGTAGGCACAGAGGGAACATACCTCAACATAATAAGGACCATATATGACAAACCCACAGCCAACATCGTTCTTAATGGTGAAACACTGAAACCATTTCCACTAAGGTCAGGAACAAGCCAAGGTTGTCCACTCTCACCACTGTTGTTCAACATAGTTTTGGACGTTTTAGCCACAGCAATCAGAGAGGAAGAAGAAACAAAAGGAATCCAAATTGGAATAGGAGAAGTAAAACTGTCACTGTTGGCAGATGACATGATACTATACATAGAGAATCCTAAAGATGCTACCGGAAAACTACTAGAGCTAATCAATGAATTTGGTAAAGTAGCAGGATACAAAATTAATGCACAGAAGTCTCTTGCATTCCTATACACTAATGTTTAAAAATCTGACAAAGAGGGCTTCCCTGGTGGCGCAGTGGTTGAGAGTCCGCCTGCTGATTCAGGGGACACGGTTCGTGCCCCGGTCCGGGAAGATCCCACGTGCCGCGGAGCGGCTGGGCCCGTGAGCCATGGCCGCTGAGCCTGTGCGTCCGGAGCCTGTGCGTCCGGAGCCTGTGCTCCGCAATGGGAGAAGCCACAACAGTGAGAGGCCCGCGTACCGCAAAAAATAAATAAATAAATAAATAAATCCAGAAGAGGAAAACAAGCAAGAGTTTTACTTTGTTTTGGCTGTTCCTCGCGGCTTGCAGGGTCTCAGTTCCGCGACCAGGGATTGAACCTGGGCCCTCACTCGGGCCCTCAGCAATGAAAGCACAGAATCGTAACCACTGGACCACCAAAGTTCGGAGTCCTAACCATTGGACCGCCAGGCAATTCCCAAGAGTTTTATGTTGTAGTCTTAGAGTATGAAAGGCTTTTTCCTAGCACAATTTAGAAAACACACACACACACACACACACACACACACACACACACAGAAGCTGTAAAAAAAAAATTAATGAATCTGACTACAAATAAATAAATGAAAACCAAATAAGTCAAAAGATGATCTGGGGAAAAATTCTTGCATAACTGAAAAAGACTAATTTTCTTTATATTTAAAAAGTTCTTGGATAAACAACAAGGTCCTACTGTATAGCACAGGGAACTATATCCAATCTCCTGGGATAAAGCATAATGGAAAATATTTTTAAAAGAATGTATATATGTGTAAAACTGAGTCACTTTGCTGTACAGCAGAGATTGGTACAACGTTGTAAATCAACTATACTTCAGTTTTTTAAAAAAGTTCTTATAGGGACTTCCCTGGTGGTCCAGTGGTTAAGACTCTGCCCTTCCAATGCAGGGGACACGGATTCAATCTCCGGTCGGGGAACTAAGATCCCACATGCGGCGCCACTCAAAATAAATAAATAAATAAATAGGAAAAAAAACGTTCTTATGAACCAGTAAAGAAAAAACTCAAAGTGAAGAGGGCAAACTATGCAAACTGACCCTCCACAGAAAAAGAAATATGCAGGGTTGGTCAAATGTGATAACAGCGCTCAACTTTACACATATTTGAAGTGATGTTCACTAAAATAACAAAGTATTGGGGCTTCCCTGGTGGCGCAGTGGTTGAGAGTCCGCCTGCCGATGCAGGGGACACGGGTTCGTGCCCTGGTCCGGGAAGATCCCACATGCCGCGGAGCGGCTAGGCCCGTGAGGCATGGCCGCTGAGCCTGCGTGTCCGGAGCCTGTGCTCCGCACCGGGAGAGGCCACAACAGTGAGAGGCCCGCGTACCAAAAAACAAACAAACAAACAAAATAAAACAAAGTATTATATTTCACCTAACAGAAAGCAAAATTTTAAGTTTTATGATGCACACTATCAGTGAGGATACAAGGAAATTGGCACTCTCAAAATCTGTAGGAGTGAATTTGCCAAGAACTATTAAATTGCAAAACTCAAATGGTCTTTGATCCAGCAACACCACTTCTAGGAATTTGTCCTAGAGACATGTCCACACATAGAAGCAAAATGGATGTTCACTACGTCATGTTTATTATAGCAAAAGGCTAGAAAACTATACACATGTCCATTGATGAGGGAATGTTTAAATAAATTATGGTACATTCATGTGGTGGAATACTATACAACGATGGAAAAGGTGAATATAGGGATCAACTAGTCCTATCACACCATGCAGGGTAAATCAGTACAGAGACACCAAAAGGCAATTTGGCAATATCTGTTCTAATTGAAAATGTTTACATAAATGTCCCCAGCAGAAGCAGCCTGCCTTAAGCAATGCTATGCAGCACTCAGAGAGAAGGAATCTAAGGCACATTATTGAGTGAAAAGAACAAGTGACCAAATGTGTGTGTATGTGTATTTATGTTAAACTGTAATAACTTAATCTTATGCAGGATGTTTCATTTTGTGCAAAGAAAAAAAAACCTATTCTCATTATTGAGTTTGCAATTCAAATTTAATTTTCCAAAACTTAAAAAGAAAAGAAAGGATCTTGAAGTTATATTGTCAATGTGCATGCCTGAATGCTCTGTATATACTCTCGGTTGTAGAGAGACAAGACAGAATGGATGATTAAGGTGAGAGGGACTGTGAACAGATAAATGTAGGAATAGACTGAACAACGTCTGGAAGGACACAGGAAACCATTGAAGGAAGGGATGGGATTGGGACGCTGGCATATGACAGAGGTTTATGTGAGGTGATGGATGTGTTAACTACCCTTATTGTAATCATTTTGCAATATATACGTATATCAAACCATCATGTTGTACACCTTAAACTTACATAATGCTATACATCAATTATATCTCAGTTAAGCTGGTGGGGGGAGTTGATGGGAGGTTTATATTCATTGTAAACCCCTCCGTGCTGTTTGGATTTTAACCAAGTGCATAATTTTTTTTGAAGTTGGGAGAAGCACAAAAACACTTTTCTACCTCACAGGACTGCTGTGCTGAGCAAAGCCTTGCAGTTGAGGAGGACACAACTTCCAAAACGTTTGTCCAGCCCAGTACTTCCTCGTCATCCTTCAGTCCTTGGCCCAGAATCTACCCCTGGACCCCCAGACTGCAGTTCATCCCCTCCAGTTTGCCCCTGTAGCTGCAAAGAGTTATTTCTAATACTCATATCTGACCTGACCATCCCCTGCTCAAACATCTCCCATGGCTCCCCATTGCCCTCCTACTTCAGTCATGGATCTCCCTTCAAGAAAGGACTTGCGGTACAGCTGCAAGGAGAGCTATTAGCTGATAGCCTCCAGCTACAGGGTCTCTGGGCTCTGCTGTAGCGTTCAAGCCAAGTCCACACTTTGCTGGGCAGCCCACAGCCAATGACTGAGCACGGTGGGCCACTGCTGCCTGACCGTTTCTGCCCAATGTGACACTCCCCTAATGGCAGCATTGCTACCCATTTTTATCTTTTATCCAATATTGGCTTACCAAAGTACGTGAACTGACACCTTTGAAAACTCTTAACATGGTATCCAAAGCATTCCAAGAAGGGCTTCCATTACTAGCTCCAGCCTTACTGGGTGCCCCTCTGTTCCTCACACTGTATATTTCCCAAGGACCCAGCCACCTTTACCTCCTCCCAAACATTCCAGGCCCACTTCTGCATGCTTCCATCCTGGCCTTTGCACAAGCTATCCCCTTGGCTTTGGCACTGTCCACTACACACACCCAGAGTGGTGAATTCATATTCACTTTTTTACTAGCAAGCCTCATCTCCTTTCCTCTGTGCCCCAGCCTTGCCCATGTAGGATTCCAATGGGACTAGACACTGAGTTGGGTAAGGGCAGGTGGTGTAGACATGTTTACTGAACAAAAAGATGGATGACTTTTTTACCCCCAAAGATCTCTTGGGAATCCCTGGAATAGACTATTAAGTGGGAATTAGAGAAAAGAGCAAAAATTAAGGGAAATGAGGGTCTTTGGGGGAAGACCAAAGGCAGAAAAGCAAGAGAGGGGAAAAGAATTTCATATACTAAACATGTATTGGGTGGCATCTGTTCTACACATATTGTCACAATACTCCAAGTAGCCCTGTAGGGGAGAGATTCCCCACCCCACCCCCAATTTATAGAGGAGAAAAATGGTATTCAGATAAGGGAATTGGTTTTATTAAAGTCACATAACAAGTTAGTGGGGCATTAATGTGAACACTCAGATCTTTGTGTCCCAAAAGACTACAAACTTTCACCTGCTATTCAGACTGGGTATCAGACCCTGCCTCTGGGCTCTGCTCCTATTCCCACTAAGCAATAATGACAGAATCAACAAAAAAATCTTTCTACTATCCCAGCTGGGGAGCAGAGACAATGAGAAGGGTTCAGGAACAGACCATGAGGACCTGCACCCACCATTCAATTTCTTTAGGCTCACGGTCCCTCAGGAGCTCTCACACCTCCTGCTGGCAGCGTTCCTGGTATTCTGGGTACTTTGCAAGGTTGTACAGGACCCAAGAGAGGCCACTGGCTGTGGTGTCATGGCCTGAGGGTCAGCCAGACAGGCTTGGGTCTCTGGGCTACTTCAGCACCAGAGGGTGGACAGCACCATGTTAAGCCCCGCCCCCCCCACCGCCACCACCCCCCACAAAGACGATGGGAAGGATGGGCAAGATGGGATGATCCAGGGCCCAGCTGCCAAGTCCCTGGGATGAAGAGACCCCTGCCTATTCTGTAGTCCCACACTGGGACCCTCACCTTCAAACATGAAGGTGTCAGCCTCAGCTCAGGTGTCCTCATCTGACAGTTCTTTCCCATCTTCATCCTGGAGAGAAAGCAAGATCCTCCAAATCACACCAGTTCTGGGGACACCTGAGCCTAACCTGAGATAGTCCCTGAGCTCCAGCGTCCAAGCAGGATTCTTCCCTTTTCATCTCCAGAGCCCACCCCACAGGACTCCTCCCTAGTCTCCTGCCTCCTGTTTACTCCTTCCAGATAGCCTTCTACACAGTCACATCTAAAACTTCTCTCTGACCTGTCCCTCCCTTCCTCAAGCACCTTCTATGACTCCCTAGCACTCTCTGGATCAAGTCCAAGTTCTTTGACCTGACATTTGAAAACAAGGTCCAGCCTATCTCTTGAATTTAGATCCCAGAGAAGCGTACCTTGGCCAGCAGGAGCACATCAATGAAGTCCAAAGTCTCGGCCTTAGCCTTGGCCTTGAGGAAGTCTTGGGAACCCTGACTAATGAGGGTGCAATGCCGCTCCTGATGACAGCCTCTGTGAAGTCGTGCACCAGGTCGCAAGCCCCATGGAAGTGCTGCACATCGCGGGTGAGGTAGTACAGGAGGTCCATATGCAGGAAGATCTACTCGGTCCATTTCATCACAAGGGCACTGAGCTCCAAGATGGCAGCAATATATTCGCTGGGTTTCCTACAGGGTCAGACCAGAGAGAGCCTTAAGAAGCAGTATTGTGTATCTGTGGGCCATCTGTTCTTAGAGACTGTTTCCTGATAGGAAGTCTTGGGAACCCTGATAGGAGGAAGCTCCTGGTTTCTAGGCTTCACATATTTTAAGCTGCTGCCTCCCTTCATGATCTCATACTGCAGGAGCACGTCCAGTCAGTAACCCAGGACCACATCCCATCCAGAAAAGAATGCCCTTCAGTCATGTTTCTCTCTCTGCCTCCCATCTCTGTGAACTGCCTCATGTCCTAGATCTCAGAGCAGAGCTTGGGAATCATGCTCATCTCTCCACTCTCCCACACAACATCTAGACCTGCCATTCTTTCTCAGTTTCCCCCAAATCTGCCACATTTTCTCCACCAAGCTCAAGTTTCCTCCCCTCTGTGGTCTTCTCACATCCTGTGTCTACACAACAATCAGTCTTCTCTCAAGTCGGATGTTCAAGCTCAGCTTTGACCACAACTCTCATCTGGTCAAAGACCTTCTGTGGCTTCCTGGAAACATCAGGGTAAAGTCCATATCCTCTTTGTCTGACTTCAGAATGTCCTTAAGATATAACTGCCCACTCCTCCAACCTCATACCCAAGGCGTCTCCTCACTGTTACACATGTTCTGCTCATCCTAGCCTCCTGGTCTTTATCAAACAGTTCTACCTACCTGAAAGGATAGCTCCTTTGCTTTCCCTTTCCCTGTCCTTCAATGTCCAGCTCTGACACACCTCCTCCAGGAAGGCCCTTCTGATTTCCCTGGTCAGTCCTCCCTCCCCCATCTACTCCCTTGGGTCTCTGGCTCATGTTCCCAGGCCCAGGGCTGAGACTTACTCCTGGCAATTGCTGTCGAAACTGAAGACACATTTCTGCAGACTGTCCAGGGTCATGAGACTGATGTGTTCAAACATGTCCATATGAGTGCTGCCCTCTGAAGCCAGGCACTGCCACTTGGCCTGGACAGAGAAGAGGGCAGAGCTGGGGCTGAGACTTCCCCCTCCTGAGCCCCTCCCCAATCTCAACCACCTGGATGGACTCCCCCAGACCTGGCCTCTTGGTCCTCTGCCCCAAGCACCTATCTCCAGGGAAGACAAGGCTTGAGTGGGAGTGGAAGCTGTTACTATCAAGACAAGAAGACCCCACAGCTGGTAGTCAGGAGACCTGGTTTCAAGGTCCAGCTCTGCCTCTTATGTTCTGTGTGCCCTTGGTCAACTCATTGCTTTCCATTTGGCTTTTCCAAATGGAAATTTGGAATTCCAAATTCCAAGTGTCAAATTTTAGTAGCAGTTAAGATGACCTGCTTTGGTGTTGGACAAACGAAGTTAGAATTCCTGCCCCACCACGTACAACTCACTTACTAATGAGCAATCTTGGGCAATTTCCCTAACCTCTCTGACCTTCCATTTCATCATCCTTAATATGGCCATGACAATCATCTCTACCTCATAGGATTGTGAAAATAAATTAGACAACACATGCCATGGACTTGGCCCACAATTTCTGATATACAGTAAGTGTTAAATAATTGTTAACTACCATCATCATCTTTATCATTATCATAGTGGTAGACAATTGCAAAAATGTCCCCAATTCTTTATCCCTCCCTTTACCCTCAGTCTTTGCAGTGAGATTTTTCAGCTCTTCCATTAGGAGGTGGAACCTGTTTCTCTTGAATCTGAGCTGAGCTAGGACTTGCTTTGGTCAACAGGAGGTGGAAACTATCGTGTGCTAGTTCTGACACCAGGCTTCAAGAGGTACTGCATGTTTCTGCTCATTCTCTTGGAGCCCAGCCTCCACCACGTAGTCAAGCCCAGGCTAGCCTACCGGAAGATGAGAGACAAATACAGGAGTCCATTGTCCCACCAAGGCCATCCTAAACCAGCCGAGAGCTACCCGAGCCCCAAACATGTGCCAAAGCTGAACCTGGATCAGCAGAGCTGTCTTCGGAACCTACCCATGACCACGAACACATGAATAATTCCAGCTAGGATGAGAAGAATGACTCAACTGACCCATCATCTCATGAACAATAACAAACACTAATTCTTTCGAGTCCGTGAGTTTTAAGGTGGCACCTAATGCAGAAAGAACTACTATGCAATCTTCATCATTTCTGTCCTGAATTTACAGAGCCTCCACGAAGCAGACTAGAAACTAAAGCCTTCTGAGCACCTACTATGTGCCAGGAACACGATTGCACGACATCATCTTGATGACTCTTTAAGAAGGGATTATTATCCCGATTTTACAGATGAGGAAACTGAGGCTTGGAGAGGAAAATCAGTGACCCCCAAAGCCATCCAGCAGGGCCAGGATTCCAGACCATATGTGTGTAAGCCCACTCCCCTTTTCCTAGGGCTCCAGCTGGGACCCGGAGTTCAAGAAACTCACATGCATCATGTCTGCACTCTTGATGAAAATCTTCATATACGGCTTCAAAATCTTGAAGTGGAAGGCAGGTGTCGGCAGGCATCGATGGTGGTTCCACCTTTCACCGGCACTCAGCAGGAGCCCATCCCCTAGCAGAGGCAGCCATGAGGAGTGAGCAAGGGCGGCACCTTCCCCTGGGCCCCCAAGGTTGTCCTCACCCCCTTCACTCACAGTTACTCACCCAGCCAGGGATTCAGGAAGATGTAGAAAAACATATCCTTGGGTTTGATGGTGGCTGACATGAGAGCTAGAACATGGAGAGGGGGAGGGAAGGACTTTTGGTGGGGGCTGGAGGCTCCCAGGGAGGGGTCTACATTTCTCCTCCAAGCCCAGTATAGCTTGGAATGGGACAATGAACAGAGGAACAGGGAGGAAGGGGGAGGTGGGGGGGACCAGACAAGGCTGTAGCACAGAGTAGAGCAAAGGCAGACCCCAAAGACACAACCCTATATGCTTAGACACACCCCAACATGACACAACATGTCCCAGCATGCCTTGACATGGCTCCTACATGTCTAACATGTG